>NC_061512.1:2168267-2217691 GCF_022539505.1 Lolium rigidum | reverse complement strand
AGGTTATCATCCGAACCCCATTCGAGTATTAAGTTGCTAAGCAACGAGACAATTGCATTAAGTATGGTGCGTAATGTAATCAACAACTACATCCTTAGACATAGCATCAATGTTTTATCCCTAGTGGCAACAACACATCACAACCTTAGAACTTTCCGTCACTTCGTCCCGGTGTCAATGAAGGCATGAACCCACTATCGAGCATAAATACTCCCTCTTGGAGTTAAGAGTAAAAACTTGGCCAGAGCCTCTACTAATAACGGAGAGCATGCAAGATCATAAACAACACATAAACAATAGATTGATAATCACCATAATCATAGTACTCTCTATCCATCGGATCCCGACAAACACAACATATAGTATTACGGATAGATGATCTTGATCATGTTAGGCAGCTCACAAGATCCAACAATGAAGCACAACAAGGAGAAGACGACCATCTAGCTACGCTATGGACCCATGGTCCGGGGGTGAACTACTCACTCATCACTCCGGAGGCGACCATGGCGGTGTAGAGTCCTCCGGGAGATGAATCCCCTCTCCGGCAGGGTGCCGGAGGCGATCTCCCGAATCCCCGAGATGGGATTCGCGGCGGCGGCGTCTCCGGAAGGTTTTCCGTATCGTGGCTCTCGGTGACCGGGGGTTTCGCGACGGAGGCTTTAAGTAGGCGGAGGGTCAACGCGGGGGCCACACGAGGGGCCCGGGGGGTAGGTCGGCGCGGCCGGGCCCGGGCCGCGCCGCCCTAGCCTCCGGCTGCCTCGTGGCCCCACTTCGTTATCTCTTCGGTCTTCCGGAAGCTTCGTGCAAAAATAGGACCCCGGGCGAAAGTTTCGTCCAATTCCGAGAATATTTCCTTACTAGGATTTCTGAAACCAAAAACAGCGAGTAAAACAGCAATCGGCTCTTCGGCATCTCGTTAATAGGTTAGTTCCAGAAAATGCATAAATATGACATATAATGTGCATAAAACATGTAGGTATCATCAATAAAGTAGCATGGAACATAAGAAATTATCGATACGTTGGAGACGTATCAACCACCTCTCCCCAAACCCTAGCGCCCCTCCTCCACATACAACTCCCGCAGCGCATAGGCGAAGCCCTGCCGGAGTTCTCCACCACCACCGCCACCACGCCGTCGTGCTGTCGGGATTCCGAGGAGGATCTACTACTTCCGCTGCCCGCTGGAACGGGGAGGAGGACATCGTCTTCATCAAGACCGAACGTGTGACCGAGTATGGAGGTGCTACCCGATTGTGGCACCGTCAAGATCTTCTACGCGCTTTTGCAAGCGGCAAGTGATCGACTACATCCACCCCGAGATCTAATCTCGTTAAGCTTTGCGAATCTTCGAGGGTTAGTCTCTTCATCCCCTCGTTGCTACTGTCTACTAGATTAGATCCTGGCTTGTGTTTTGTTCTTGCGGTAGGAACACTAGTAGGAAAAGCCTCATCAGTGGCGCACCAAAAATTGATTATGTGGCGCATGGTCGGTGCGTGATGGTGTGGGCCCCTCGTCAGCCCCCCTGACCTACCCTTCCGCCTACTTAAAGCCTCCGTGGCGAAACCCCCAGTACCGAGAGCCACGATACGGAAAACCTTCCAGAGACGCCGCCGCCGCGAATCCCATCTCGGGGGATTCGGGAGATCGCCTCCGGCACCCTGCCGGAGAGGGGATTCATCTCCCGGAGGACTCTACACCGCCATGGTCGCCTCCGGAGTGATGAGTGAGTAGTTCACCCCTGGACCATGGGTCCATAGCAGTAGCTAGATGGTCGTCTTCTCCTCGTTGTGCTTCATTGTTGGATCTTGTGAGCTGCCTAACATGATCAAGATCATCTATCTGTAATACTATATGTTGTGTTTGTCGGGATCCGATGGATAGAGAATACTATGATTATGGTGATTATCAATCTATTGTTTATGTGTTGTTTATGATCTTGCATGCTCTCCGTTATTAGTAGAGGCTCGGCCAAGTTTTTGCTCTTAACTCCAAGAGGGAGTATTTATGCTCGATAGTGGGTTCATGCCTTCATTGACACACGGGATCGTGACGATAGGTTCTAAGGTTGTGATGTCTTGTTGCCACTAGGGATAAAACATTGATGCTATGTCTAAGGATGTAGTTGTCGATTACATTACGCACCATACTTAATGCAATTGTCCGTTGCTTAGCAACTTAATACTGAATGGGGTTCGGATGATAACCTGAAGGTGGACTTTTTAGGCATAGATGCAGTTGGATGGCGGTCTATGTACTTTGTCGTAATGCCCGGATTAAATCTCACTATATTTATCATATCATGTATATGCATTGTTATGCCCTTCTCTATTTGTTAATTGCCCGACTGTAATTTGTTCACCCAACATGCTTTTATCTTATGGGAGAGACACCTCTAGTGAACTGTGGACCCCGGTCCTATTCTTTACATAGCATACAATCTACTGCAATTGTGTTTTACTCGTTTTCTTTGCAAACATCTTCCACTCGATACGCTTAATCCTTTGTTACAGCAAGCCGGTGAGATTGACAACCTCACTCGTTTCGTTGGGGCAAAGTACTTTGGTTTTGTTGTGCAGATTCCACGTTGGCGCCGGAATCCCTGTTGTTGCGCCGCATCACATTTCGCCACCATCAACCTTCAACGTGCTTCTTGGCTCCTCCTGGTTCGATCAACCTTGGTTTCTTTCTGAGGGAAAACTTGCCACTGTGCGCATCATACCTTCCTCTTGGGGTTCCCAACGGACGTGTACATTTACGCGCATCAACTGTCTACAAGAATAGAAGCACCCGTAGACATCAAGCACTTTTCTGGCGCCGTTGCCGGGGAGGAAAGGTAAAAGGCACTCATACTTCGGTTCCGGTGTAACGAGTACTTTTCCGGCGCCATTGTGTGTGTGCTCGAAGCTATTTCCTTTAGACTCGCAATTGCGACATTTGGTTTCTTGTTTACACTAGTTAGGCATAATGGACAACAATGACCTTTTTATTCTATTTCCTGATTTAAGACATGGATGGTTTGATGCGAAAATTAAAAAACCCATGGAACATATTAATATGAATGCTTTGAACACCATTGTTGTTAATGATATGGAAAATTCTAAGCTTGGGGAAGCTGGCTTTGATGAGCATGATATTTTTAGTCCCCCAAGCATTGAGGAGAAAATTTACTTTGATGATATTTTTCCTCCTATTTATGATGATTATAATGATAGTAGTCTTTTGTTACCACCTGTTATGGAGGATAAATTTGATTATGATTACAATATACCTCCTATATTTGATAGCTACTTTGTTGAATTTGCTCCCACTACAATTAATAAGAATGACTATGCTTATGTTGGGAGTAGTAATTATTTTATGCATGAGACTCATGATAAGAATGCTTTATGTGATAGTTATATTGTTGAGTTTGCTCATGATGCTACTGAAAGTTATTATGAGAGAGGAAAATATGGTTGTAAAAATTTTCATGTTACTAAAACACCTCTCTATGTGCTGAAATTTTTGAAGCTACACTTGTTTTATCTTCCTATGCTTGTTACTTTGCTATTCATGAACTTGTTTATTTACAAGATTCCTATGCATAGGAAGCATGTTAGACTTAAATGTGTTTTGAATTTGCCTCTTGATGCTCTCTTTTGCTTCAACTTCTATTTCTTGCGAGTGCATCATTAAAACTGTTGAGCCCATCTTAATGGCTATAAAGAAAGAACTTCTTGGGAGACAACCCATGTTTTACTACAGTACTTTGTTTTATATTTGAGTCTTGGAAGTTGTTTACTACTGTAGTAACCTCTCCTTATCATGTTTTTGTGCCAAGTAAAGTTTCTATGTCAAAGTTGATGTTATATTTGGGATCGCTGCGCAGAAACAGCATTGCTGTCTCGTCACGAATCTGGGCACAAGTCTCTCGTAGAAAATTCGAAAAAATCTGCCAATTTACGAGCGTGATCCTCGGATATGTACGCAACTTTCATTAGTTTTGAGTTTTTCCATTTGAGCAAGTCTGGTGCCACTTTAAAATTCGTCTTTACGGACTGTTCTGTTTTTGACAGATTCTGCCTTTTATTTCGCATTGCCTCTTTTGCTATGTTGGATGAATTTCTTTGATCCATTAATGTCCGAGTAGCTTTATGCAATGTCCGGAAGTGTAAAGAATGATTGTGTCACCTCTCGAATGTGTGAATTATTAATTGTGCACTAACCCTCTAATGAGTTTGCTTGAAGTTTGGTGTGAAGGAAGTTTTCAAGGGTCAAGAGAGGAGAATGATATACTATGATCAAGAGGAGTGAAAGCTCTAAGCTTGGGGATGCCCCGTGGTTCACCCCTGCATATTTTAAGAAGACTCAAGCGTCTAAACTTGGGGATGCCCAAGGCATCCCCTTCTTCATCGACAACATCATCAGGTTCCTCCCCCGAAACTATATTTTTATTCAATCACATCTTATGTACTTTACTTGGAGCGTCTGTGTGTGCTTTTATTTTTGTTTTGTTATCTTAGTTCTCTGAATAAGTTCATCCTTGTGTGGGAGAGAGACACGCTCCGCTGGTTCGTCTGAACACATGTGTTCTTAGCTCATAATATTCATGGCGAAGGTTCCTCTTCGTTAAATTGTTATATGGTTGGAATTGGAAAATGCTACATGTAGTAATTGGTAAAATGTCTTGGATAATGTGATACTTGGCAATTGTTGTGCTCATGTTTAAGCTCTTGCATCATATACTTTGCACCCATTAATGAAGAAATACATAGAGCTTGCTAAAATTTGGTTTGCATAATTGGTCTCTCTAAGGTCTAGATAATTTCTAGTATTGAGTTTTGAACAACAAGGAAGACGGTGTAAAGTCTTATAATGTTTACAATATGTCTTTTATGTGAGTTTTGCTGCACCGGTTCATCCTTGTGTTTGCTTCAAATAAACCTTGCTAGCCTAAACCTTGTATCGAGAGGGAATACTTCTCATGCATCCAAAATCCTTGAGCCAACCACTATGCCATTTGTGTCCACCATACCTACCTACTACATGGTATTTCTCCGCCATTCCAAAGTAAATTGCTTGAGTGCTACCTTTAAACAATTCAAAAGTTATTACCTCTTATTTGTGTCAATGTTTTATAGCTCATGAGGAAGTATGTGGTGTTTATCTTTCAATCTTGTTGGGAAACTTTCACCAATGGACTAGTGGCTTCATCCGCTTATCCAATAATTTTGCAAAAAGAGCTGGCAATGGGATTCCCGATCCCGAATTAATTAACAAAAATAGACACTCCTCCATGGTATGTGATTGTTGGACGACACCGAAGGATTCGGTTAGCCATGGCTTGAGAAAGCAAAGGTGGGGAGGAGTGTCATCTAAATAAAACTAAAATAAAAAGGCACTCCTTCATGGTATGAGATTGTTGGCGGGCACCCGAGGATTCGGTTAGCCATGGTTTGTGAAAGAAAGGTTGGAAGGAGTGCCACCCAAAAATAAAATAAAATGGGAGCCGCTCTTTGAAGGTTTGTCTGGCAAGGGGGTTAGAGTACCCGCTACCATTCGTTGACAACAACAAACACCTCTCAAAACTTTATGCTCTCTTTATGTTTTCAAAACCAAAGCTCTAGCACAAATATAGCAATCGATGCTTTCCTCTTTGAAGGACCTTTCTTTTACTTTTATGTTGAGTCAGTTTACCTATCTCTCTCCACCTTAAGAAGCAAACACTTGTGTGAACTGTGCATTGATTCCTACATACTTGCATATTGCACTTGTTATATTACTTTATGTTGACAATATCCATGAGATATATATGTTATAAGTTGAAAGCAACCGCTGAAACTTAATCTTCCATTGTGTTGCTTCAATGTCTATACTTTAAATTATTGCTTTATGAGTTAACTCTTATGCAAGACTTATTGATGCCTGTCTTGAAAGTGCTATTCATGAAAAGTCATTGCTTTATGATTCAGTTGTTTACTCATGTCATTACCATTGTTTTGATCGCTGCATTCATTACATATGTTTATAATATGATCAAGTTTATGACGGCATGTCACTTCAGAAATTATCTTTATTATCGTTTTACCTGCTCGGGACGAGCAGAACTAAGCTTGGGGATGCTGATACGTCTCCGACGTATCGATAATTTCTTATGTTCCATGCTACATTATTGATGATATCTACATGTTTTATGCACATTATATGTCGTATTTACGCATTTTTCGGAACTAACCTATTAACAAGATGCCGAAGTGCCGGTTCTCGTTTTCTCGCTGTTTTTGGTTTCAGAAATCCTAGTAACGAAATATTCTCGGAATTGGACGAAATCAACGCCCAGGTTCCTATTTTGCCCGGAAGCATCCAGAACACCCGAGAGCCACCAGAGGAGGGCCACAGGGCCCCCAGATGATAGGGTGGCGCGGCCCACCCCCTGGTCGCGCGGCCCTATGGTGTCGTCACCCCTTCGACCTTCTGACGCTGCCCTTTCGCCTATATAAAGCCCCTGCGTCGAAAACCCTTACGGAGGAAGCCACGATACGGAAAACCTTCCAGAGCCGCCGCCATCGCAAAGCCAAGATCTAGGGGACAGGAGTCTCTGTTCCGGCACCCTGCCGGACGGGGAAGTGCCCCCGGAAGGCTTCTCCATCGACACCGCTGCCATCTCCACCACCAACTTCATCACCGCTGCTGCTCCCATGAGGAGGGAGTAGTTCTCCATCGAGGCTCGGGGTCTGTACCGGTAGCTATGTGGTTCATCTCTCTCCTATGTGCTTCAATACAATAATCTCATGAGCTGCCTTACATGATTGAGATTCATATGATGATGCTTGTAATCTAGATGTCATTATGCTAGTCAAGTGAGTTTTACTTATGTGATCTCCGGAGACTCCTTGTCCCACGTGTGTAAAGGTGACGAGTGTGTGCACCGTGTGGGTCTCTTAGGCTATATTTCACGGAATACTTATTCACTGTTATGAATGGCATAGTGAAGTGCTTATTTATATCTCTTTATGATTGCAATGTGTTTTGTATCACAATTTATCTATGTGCTACTCTAGCAATGTTATTAAAGTAGTTTTATTCCTCCCGCACGATGTAATGGTGACAGATGTGTGCATCCGTGTTAGTACTTGGTTTATGCTATGATCATGATCTCTTGTAGATTGCGAAGTTAACTATTGCTATGATGGTATTGATGTGTATTATTCCTCCTACATAAGCGTGAAGGTGACAGTGTGCATGCTAAGTTAGTACTTGGTTTAGTCGTGTCGATCTTTCTTACACTCTAAGGTTACTTAAATATGAACACTGAATTGCGGAGCTTGTTAACTCCGGCATTGAGGGTTCGTGTAATCCTACGCAATGTGTTCATCATCCAACAAGAGAGTGTAGAGTATGCATTTATCTATTTTGTTATGTGATCAAAGTTGAGAGTGTCCACTAGTAAAAGTCTAATCCCTAGGCCTTGTTCCTAAATACTGCTATCACTGCTTGTTTACTGTTTTACTGCGTTACTGCTGCATGTTTACTTCCTGCAATATTACTACCATCAACTGCACGCCAGCGAGCTATTTTCTGGCGCCGTACTACTGCTCATATTCATTCATACCACTTGTATTTCACTATCTCTTCGCCGAACTAGTGCACCTATTAGGTGTATTGGGGACACAAGAGACTTCTTGCTTTGTGGTTGCGAGGGTTGCATGAGAGGGATATCTTTGACCTCTTCCTCCCTGAGTTCGATAAACCTTGGGTAATCCACTTAAGGGAAACTTGCTGCTGTTCTACAAACCTCTGCTCTTGGAGGCCCAACACTGTCTACAAGAATAGAAGCACCCGTAGACATCAGCCGGCGCCCTAGACACCACCTCTCCCCAAACCCTAGCGCCCCTCCTCCACATACAACTCCCGCAGCGCATAGGCGAAGCCCTGCCGGAGTTCTCCACCACCACCGCCACCACGCCGTCGTGCTGTTGGGATTCCGAGGAGGATCTACTACTTCCGCTGCCCGCTGGAACGGGGAGGAGGACATCGTCTTCATCAAGACTAAGGATGGCAATGGGCAGGGTATGGGCAGGGTAGAGCAATACCATACTCATACCCGTATAGTCAATGGGTATAAACTTCTACCCATACCCGTACCCATGGGTATAAAACTTTACCCATACCCATACCCAACAGGTACCCGTACCCATTGGGTACCCGATGGGTAGGTTAAATTGTACACATGTCAATCACAAATTTACATTTATCGATAAAAATTTCGATTAAATTTTTTAATTATCTCAACTCAATAACAGGTAGTTGAGTATATAATAATTAACATAATATAAAAATCACATTCTCATATTCTAACTCATAAGTCAACAGAAATAGACACGTCACGTAAGAATTTAATAATAAACCGGCAGGGTATGGGTATACCCGCGGGTACGAGGCTATACCCGTGCCCTGTCCATGACTTAACGGGCAGGGTATGGGTACTACCCGTGGGCATGAAAGTGTACCCATACCCTGCCCATGCGGGTACGGTACCTGCGGGTACCCGTACCCGTGGGTAAAATTGCCATCCTTAATCAAGACCGAACGTGTGACCGAGTATGGAGGTGCTACCCGATTGTGGCACCGTCAAGATCTTCTACGCGCTTTTGCAAGCGGCAAGTGATCGACTACATCCACCCCGAGATCTAATCTCGTTAAGCTTTGCGAATCTTCGAGGGTTAGTCTCTTCATCCCCTCGTTGCTACCGTCTACTAGATTAGATCCTGGCTTGTGTTTTGTTCTTGCGGTAGGAACACTAGTAGGAAAAGCCTCATCAGTGGCGCACCAAAAATTGATTATGTGGCGCATGGTCGGTGCGTGATACGTCCATTTTGCATCACTATTTTATATCATAAATTGCTGTTATTCATTGATATATTTCATATTTAGAGATGATACTTATGTTATTTCACCTATTTTGCATGTTTCATGATTATTGGAGAATTATTCACCGGAGTCAGGATTACGTCGAAAAAGCACCATCAGGACACCATATTTCTGAAGATCAACAATTGACGAAAATTATACAGAACATCCTATTTTTTCAGAAGACGAAGCCAGCCAAAAGGAGGGACCGAGGAGGGCTGCCATGGCCCCCCCCCATTGGCCAGCGAGGCCCCAGGCCTGGCCGCGCCGCCTTGTGGGGAGGGGGCCCACAGCCCCCTTCGGCCGCCTCTCCTTCGCGTACTTCTTCGTCCCGAAAACCTAAGGCACAGGTGGATACGGAGAATAGACACAGCCGCCTCTGCGGGGCGGAGAGACACCAGAGAGAAAAGAGCTCTCCGGCGGGCAGGAATCCGCCGGGGAAATTCCCTCCCGGAGGGGGAAATCATCGCCATCGCCACCGTCATCGAGCTGGACATCATTGGGATCATCATCATCATCATCATCTCCACCATCTACACCGCCATCTCCACCGCTGCATCTCGTCACCGCTATAACATCTAGGGTTAAATCTTGATTGTTTGATAGGGGAAACTTTCTCGGTGTCGATTAATACTTGTTATTGATGCTATTGAGTGAAACCATTGAACCAAGGTTTATGTTCAGATTGTTATTCATCATCATATCACCTCTGATTATGTTCCATATGATGTCTCGTGAGTAGTTCGTTTAGTTCTTGAGGACATGGGTGAAGTCTAAATGTTAGTAGTGAACTATGTTGAGTAATATTTAATGGTTTGATATTTAAGTTGTGGTGTTATTCTTCTAGTGGTGTCATGTGAACGTCGACTACATGACACTTCACCTTTATGGGCCTAGGGGAGTGCATCTTGTATTCGTTTGCTAATTGTGGGGTTGCCGGAGTGACAGCAACCTGAACCCCCGTTAGTATATCGATGCAGGAGGGATAGCAGGATCTTAGAGTTTAAGGCTGTGGTTAGATTTATCTTAATTACTTTCTTGTATTTGCGGATGCTTGCAAGGGGTATAATCACAAGTATGTACTAGTCCTAGAAAGGGCGGTGCATTAGCATAGGTTCACCCACATAACACTTATCAAAACAATGAAGATTAATCAACTATATGAAGCGAAATCACTAGACTAAAATCCCCGTGTGTCCTCAAGAACGTTTGATCATTATAAGTAAACAAAACGGCTTGTCCTTTGTGCTAAAAAGGGATTGGGCCACTCGCTGCAATTATTACTCTCGCATTTTACTTACTTGTACTTTATTTATCTGCCATATCAAAACCCCCTGAAAACTTGTTTGTGAGCATTTACAGTGATTCCTTCATCGAAACTGCTTGTCAACACCTTCTGCTCCTCGTTGGGTTCGATACTCTTATTTATCGAAAGTACTACGATACACCCCCTATACTTGTGGGTCATCAGTGCGCCACAGAATTCTCGCCACAAAAATAAGGTTTCTGTGGCGCACCTGCCCATGCGCCACAGAAAGTCTTATTTCTGTGGCACACCAGGCGGCGGTGCGCCACAGAAACAGAAAGTCTTATTTCTGTGGCGCACCACCGCCGGTGCGCCACAGAATTTTTTTTAAAATTTCAAAAAAAGTGGTGGCCAGATCTAGATCTAGATCTGGGGCCGCCGATTTTTTTTTAATTTTTCTAGAAGGTCGCCGGAGGTGGGTGGTTGGTTGCGTGGGTGGTGTGGTGTGGGTTTGTGGGTGGAGGATGAGGCCGGACGAAGGAGGTGGTGGTGGTGGTGGTGGTGGTGGAATAGGAGGAGGAGGAGGTGGAGGTGGTGGAATAGGAGGAGGTGGAGGTGGAGGTGGAGGTGGTGGTGGTGGTGGTAGAGGAGGAGGAGGAGGAGGAGGTGGTGGTGGTGGTTGTCGCCGGAGGAGGAGGAGAAGGTGGTTGTTGTGGAGGAGGTATTGGTCGTGGTCGCCGGTGGAGGTCACCGGAGTTGGTCGCCGGTAGAGGAGAGGAGAGAGGAGAAGTGGAGAAGTGGAGGAGAGGATAGATGAGAGAGGAGGAGTGGAGGAAGAGAAGAGGAAAAGAGGAGGAGAGGAGGAGAAGAGGAGAAGTGGAGAAGGGGAGAAGGGGAGAAGTGGAGAAGGGGAGAAATGGAGGAGAGAAGGAGAAGTGGACGCTAGAAATTTCAAATTTTGGACGTTAATTCTGTGGCGCATGGGCACTTCGTGCGCCACAGAATTTTTTTCTTTTTTTTTTGTATTTTGCAGCAAAAAATATTTAACTGCGTGTAACTTTTTCCTCTTTTCGAATTTGGAGATTCTAAAAACTGTCCAACCAGGCAAGGCCTGGTGAATTTGGATGTAGATTTTTCGTGGGAACATTTTGATATATTATGCGTCTTTTTTCGAGTTCGTATGCAACCAGAAAAGCAGTTTGATGATTTTCCCACGCCATAGAAAAAGTAAAACCAATGATTGGGGGTGACGGGGTGTGGGGCCCACCAAGTTTTTGTGGCGCATGGTTCCCTGGTACGCCACAAAATTAAGCTATTTCTATGGCGCACATTGGCTGGTGCGCCACAAAATAACTTTCTGTGGCGTATTTTTAGAGGTGCGCCACAGAACTAAGCTTCACCTAAGCGTTTTCCTACTAGTGGAAATTTTTTGTTTTCTATGCTACGAATCCCATTACGATAATCGTTAGCAGTCTCTACAAGCTGAACTACTGGAGATGGCTTTTACTCTTGGCAGTTTAAGGCATGTATGGAGGCGGATGTTATTTCGGCCCGGCCCTAGGTTTAGTAACGGCTTAAATGTAACGTCGGCTCCAAATTTAGTTGAGATGGAACCGGAATTGGATGTGTGTCCTGAACCGGCTTTTGTTATGCTTTGGTTAAACCGGCTCTAGGGGCCATCTCTAATACTAGTTATTCTACTAGTGAAATCCAAGGGAAATTTTAGAAAAAAAAACAGAAAGATAGAAGGGTGCTAGCTGGTGCATCATGATGGTCTAGGTGTGGAGCAAGGTTTTCATGTCCTAAAACCACTTTGGAAAGGTTTTAATTCAACATAAAAAATGAATTCTTAAGACTAGATGATAGGGAGTAGTGATGTTATTTTGGAAGATCTTGAATTTAATCAAAATATTTTGGCTAGCTATGATATTTCCTCTCGTATGATCATCACATAGTTTTCCATTTTTAAAGGAATTTTTTTAGATGCGCATGAAATGATATATTCACCATTCCAACACTAAGTAGATAGAGAAAACCTTATAAGTGGGAGCAATTTTATAGGGATATGTTTTTGGCGAGAAAAGGGATGAGATAATAGATGGATCTCATTCTCAAGGTTTCAGGTAGTTGAGTTTTGATATTATTTAGCTAAAACCAAAGAGAAGGTTTTAGTAGGGAGAAAGAATTATTAGGGTTCTAAATTAAAGAGGGAACTATTTTATTTAGTTCTAGGGTGGGTGATGCAAGGGAATGCTTGGCCTCTTCGTTTATTCCACACAAAAGAGAAAAGAGAGAGTGGCATGTATGTCTACCAAGGCCAAAGGGTGATGCTAGTGATGGTTGGCCAAAAATGATTCTTGGGTAGATTTGGATGACTCTGGAGAGATAAAGATGCATTTGAAGATTATTCATTCGTTGGCCAGATGATCATCTACTCAGATCATGTATAGGTGGACTAGTGAGGTCAAAATAGGAATCATTGAGATGTATAATGATCCATAGGTACTTGACAATGCCACAGATATTTGAGATGTATTGGTGGATAATGACAATGCCTCAGATATTTGATCACATATCAAATAGCCTTAAAATTTAGTTTGGTGTCTATGGCCTTTATTTGATTTAAAATAGATAAATAGGCTTACTTGAAGTATTTTAAATGAGAGAGGGTTTTAGAAGGGTATAATGATCCATAGTTGAAATAGAATATTGATCATCCCATTTCCCTTTAGGAAACCAAAACTACATATAATTAAAGGCTTTTATTAAATTTTAAAGTCACACAAAGTAAGGGTAAGCCATTTGTCAAATACTTCGTGTCAAAACAAAATAATTGTTAGAAACCCTTTTTGTGATACTATGATCTGAGGTGACCATAGCCAATGTTAAAAGAAAAGGGTTTTGGCAAGATCTTTTGAATTAAGATTTTGAGTCATAGGACAAAAGAAAAGAGGTTTGTGATTTTTGTCAAAAGGTTCAAATATTTCTGAAGAGGGGAGGTTAAGGTAATACACAAGTGACCATATAGCTTAGTTGTTTTTTCTTGAGACTAGAAGATGTGGGTTGAGGTTCTTCACTTAGCAGTAGCAAACATCACTCAACAAACAAAGTAAGACAAGCATTTCAATCAAAAACATGTCAACCCTGGCAAAACTTAAAAAAAATTTGTCCCCCCTCCCCCTAATATTTGCAAATATAAACTCTAATACAACAGGGTTACAAAAGTTGGACAGACTTACAAACGTTGGGATGTTACATCTTGGGTCCTTCACCTTGATACTTCGGCAGGCCTCTCGGTCCATCATACCAATGAGTTCGTGAAACTCTGGTCTTTTACATCACGGCTAACCCTCCTCAGCGATGTTCTAGACTCCATCATTTGGAAGCTTACCGACAACTGGATCTACTCTTGTTCTTCATCCTACAATGCACAATTCTCTAGAACTATTCGTTGTTGCATGGACTCCATTGTTTCGAAGGTTTGGGCCCCTCCCAAATACAAGCTCTTCGCATGACCTATCATCCAAAACCGCGTGTGGATGGCGGACCGCTTTGAGAAGCGGGATTGGCCCAATTAATGGAAGAGTTTGCCCCCTTTGTTGGTGTCATGATGAGACGGTCTCACACCTTCTCTTCAAGTGTCGCTTCTCCATTTTCATTTGGAACATGGTTCAAAATTGGCTCCACGTCCAAGACTTTGACCCCTCTTCGTGGGACGGTCTGAACAACGTCGAGCTTTGGTGGACCTCAATCTCTTTTGCTCATGGCGGGAGGAGGAAAGCCATGGCCACCCTTCTCATGTTGGTTTCATGGGAGATTTGAAATGAACGAAATGCAAGAACCTTCAAGCACATGAGCACCATACCCACCATCATCTTCGATCGAATCAAATCGGAAGCTAGGACTTGGGTCGTCGCATGCGCTAAAAACTTGGGTCACTTCATTGCGGGAGAGTAGGCTTTTGTCGAATCAAATATTTTGCCTTTCTTTCAAAAAAAAAAAAGCTAAGTTGTATGACCGAGTCCGCATGAGTCCAAGTCGTCCATATTCTTTTTAAACGCCGCAAGAAATACTAAATCAGGCATGTCAATTTGACAACAACCTTGTGAACCCACGAAGCACTAATTGGCCCAACTTTGATAGGAATCAAATACTTACAAATACAAGAGATATACTTAACAGTTCGTATACATACTTTACCAAAGTCAAAACGAAATAATGATTCTGATTTTATCCTCTGCTTGTAAGGAGCATTTTCTGCCTTCTCCCTTTGCAATCTGAGCCTATTTATTGTGCTTATTATGCGTCATCATGCCTGTGTAGTGGACACATATGCGTAAGAGCAAGTCTAACAGGCCCCGTATATTTTCGCCCCGTATAACACGAGTAAAGGGCCCTGTATTCAGTTTTCGCCGGCCAAAAACTCGGACGAGCTAGCAGAGCCCGTATCCCCACCCCGTAAAACAGAATATTCTGTTTTACGGGGTGGTTATTCTGTTTTACGGGGTGGGGATACGGGCTCTGCTAGCTCGTCCGAGTTTTTGGCCCCTCAAAACAGGGTTTTAGACAGCAATTTGCACAACAATTTCACATCAAACATAGCACATCCAAAATATGTGATGCATAATTCATAGTTTTAACATCACAACACGATCATAGGCAATGTTCAAGCCACGGAATTCCCAAATGTGATCAACCATCAACGGATCCATCACCACCGGCGCCACCGCTCGCCGGAGACTCACCTTGATCACGAGCTTGACGCGCAGCCTTCTTCCTCGCAATGATGTCCGCCTTGGTCTCCTTCCACCACGCCAGCTGATCCTCGTCCATGCCGTCGGTGCGCATCATCATGATTTCCCTCTCCTCGGCCAAGAGCTCCTTCATGGCCTTGGCTTCTTTGACTGCGATCATCTTTATGTCAAGCTCCTTCCTTGCTTGAACCTTGGCAAGCTTCACCACACTCTTCTTGTCGGTGATGAGGAGCTTGGTCTCCAACGTCTTCATTGTCAATGCCTCCTTGGACTTCATGAGTTGATCCAACTTCTCCCGGAAGCTAGCTGCTTCTTGTTCTACCTTGACCCTCTCCTTGGCCTTCTTGTTGCCCTCGGGCTTGCCGGTGTTTCTCCCACTCATGTCCTCCGCTTCATCATCCATGGTGAGAAGTGCCTCCTTCTTGCACTTTGGCTCGTTGTCCCTCAACTTCCACTTAGGAAGATGTTGAAGGATGTCAAAGCAATGTTGGAATTGAAAGTCCTTGTTCCTAGAGCCGGCCATTTCCTTGTACCTTTGTTTAGCATACGTGGGCTGCTCAACAATAGTATGAGGAGATGTTTCCACATCATGAACACATAATATGGATAGCTTGCATCATCAACACAAGGAAAACTTACATAGTCCCCCGGCACGCATCCACTAGGGGGGTTGTCGGCCACTTGATCCATGGCAGCACTCCAACGAGAACAAGCCGGCTTGATGATGTTCCATCGGCCTTCAAGTGAGCGGTAGGATCTGTCCGCCATGCTCTTCGTGCGAGGCTTCAGGCTGGTGGTACAGATCCTCAATGCGCTGCCGTAGCGCTTGCCGCCTTGGTCCACTCCGGTGCACGCATCCATCCCCACCTTGCTCCAAGCTCGGACCAAGATGGTGTCTTCGATCTCGCTGTAGTTCGCCGTGCGTGGCTTCGGCGTCGACGAAGAACCGGCGGCAGCCGGATCAACCTCAACCACCTCCTCCTCGTCACCCTCATCCTCCTCCTCCTCATCAATCTCTTCGACGTTGCACTCGGCATCGAATGCATCCATACCGGCGTCCAAATTCACCGCGGATTCGTTGAGCATGTCCATGTAGGATGTTGTGGACTCAACATCGAACACCTTGTCTACGTCAATGGTGGATGGCGGTGGCGCGAGCGGCGCATTGGACGAAACGGAGGGAGGAGAGGGCGTGGCCTTGGAGGGCGGTGGAGGCGCGAGGCCGATGCGGTTGATGGCCTTTGTCCGCACCTTGGCCGGCGCGACGCCCCTCGGCCCGGCCGCCTTGGTCTTCATCCTGGCCCCCTTCTTGGCAGCCGGCGGGGCTTGGGCCGGAGAAGCTGCGGCCGGCGCTGCTGCGGCCGCCGGCGCAGGTGATTCGAAGAATACCTTCGGAATCCTCTTCCTCTTCGACGGGATGGTGGCGGAGATCATGGCCGACACCGCCCCGGCGTTCGGCGCAGCTCCGACGGCGACATCGACCACCGCGGGCGGAGGAGATGCATCGCCGGCGGCAGGCGGCTCTTGCGCACGGTCCATGGAAGCGGGATCCGGTCGGGAAGGGCGCGGGGGAGGAGATCGGTCGGCGGCGGCGGCGGTTGGCTTCAGCGAAATGCTTCGCGCGCTGTGGAGTGGGCGATGCTGGTTTCACCCACTATCCCCGCTCCCACCCTGCACAAGTAGGGGGCGACGACCCGCCCCGTAGTCCAAAACAGCAAAAATCGATGCGGGGGCCGTTTTTACGGGGCGTGCTAGACGGCCGGGTAGACGCGAAACCCTCAAATCGGCGGTTATTATACGGGTTTGCCCCTTTTACGGGGTCTGTTAGACCTGCTCTAAGTTCTCATGGGAAGTTCCAGCAATCACATGTTGACTCAGTGAGAACGCCTTTTCTGCCATGTTTGGACTATAGATCGACGATGAGAATCAAAGTATCTTCAATCTATCAGCAGCGCAAGCTGCTCCGGTTCGAAACTCAGATTAAGTGATTTCATTCAACAAACAAATTCATAAAAAGAAAATACGAGTACAATTTTTTTTGAACGAGTAAAAACCCCCAAATCAAATATTCCGTATCTAGATGCGTCCGCGTCTACTGCAGGACTCGGACGCGTCGAGATGCGTACGTCATGTGTTTTCTGGGGGAAAACCTCGTCCTGTTTTCATATTTAAAACAGGGAGAGTTCCCCTCCCTGCACATCTGCTCTAGCCTAGTCTAGCATTGCACAACACACAATCCAGTGTTGGTTGCTACTGGGTTTGGCGTTTGCATCGGCAGGTTCCGGTGTGGCTTCGTAGGTGGTTTGTGCCGTAACTTGAAGGAGCTCTTATTAAGATGTAGCAGGAGTTGCACATTGCGTACTCTTGTTTGAGATTGCCATCAGGATCTTTCACGTATATCTTGGTGAAATCATTCCAAACACCTGATTTGCGCTTTGCCGTCGGTAGCACAGCCTCCTGATTGTTTGCCGCTTGGTGATTCTGGCTGTTCAAGTTCTGACGGAAGAATGGCGAAATAGCGGCTAACAATCCATCTAGTGACGAGGGAGAAAATGGCAGGTATTTCAATATTCAACTCAATGAAGAAAGTTCAGCTAGAGAAGGACAGACTGACAGAACACCAACATAATTTAACAGAAACTTAACTTTCGGACCATTTTTTCAGAAAAAAACATACGGTGTTAGTATTATGGAAGGAACTCAAAACTTACACTCGTCATAGTCTTCAGACACGAAATTACCCAAGAGATCTTCCATGGGAGAAGAATGAACTGTGTAATTGAGTGGCCCTGCAGCGGCAGCAGCATCAGAAGGGTAAACTCCGGTGCGTTACTCTAATATATCAGGAGTAAAACTTTTGCTACTAATTCATTCAGATTAGGAAGGAAAAAGGACCTTACCTCTGCGTTTCTGCTGGTATACATGGCAAAGCGTCACATCGCCCTACAATCCAAGCTAGGTTATGTAATGGATACTAAATAGTTCCTAGATTCCTCCACAAAACAGCAAATAAAACAGGTCAATGACCCAAATTAACATGTCATATATGCGTACCTCCATCAACCAGCTATCAAAAAGGCGCGCGTCCACATCCATCACGAAGTATTGATCCATGAGCCAATCCGTAGCAGTACCGTTTTGGTAGAACTCCATGGTCCTCTTCGCCCCAAAGCACACACTGTCGGGCCCGCTGTTAACGGCGGAGAAGGAGCCTGCTTTGACCTTCCACGACCCCTGCTCTACCTTCCATTCCTTCGCCACCGTCCATAGCACGTGCTTGTTCGTCAGGGGGAAGCACCGGGGGAGAACCGATGGGTGCAGCTTAGTGATGTCGGATTCGACCACCGGCCCCGCCCTTATTTGGCGGAGGTGCTCTATCATCTTCAGATGGTAGGCGGCGGCGGCGGCGGCGGAAGGGACGGTATTCAGGGGAGGGTAATCCTGGAGCCAATGTTCCATCGAACCGGTCAGGGATCCCATAGAGTGATCGGGGTTGAAGCTCAATTTGGCTGGAGAGGATGATGGGGATAGGAATGGAGCGAGTGGAGTGGACTTTATAAGCTGAGGAGAAGACACTCTCCGGGCACAGCTGGGAAACCCAATCCGGGGCCGGGTTCGGGGTCAGATTCTAACCCGGGCCTGACAGTGCTGGGAGGTTTGGATCGTGTGTGAACTGGTACATGAATATAAAAGTCTCCGGGCACAGGTACCCCGCGCGGCCGGGGTCGGGGCAGATGCCAACCCCGGATGAAAACATTACACGCCTTATTTTTGTTACTAATCAAGTTTATTCTTGTTGGAGGGGGTATGTCTCCATCACGAGAGTTCTCATAATTACTGGTGTAGGATCTAGCATTGTGACTAATCTTTACTATTAAGGTGAAACATGCAATGTCACACTTCTTGTGATATCACGTTTCTCGTGATGGCACACTCTAAATTATTTATATACCAAATGCCACCGCATTCAAATAATTTAAAATACAACAACCAGAACACACAAGCTTCCTTTTTTTAGCTCATATCTACTCGGTAACATCTAACAAACTAAACATTGTTTTCAGATTTACTCCATAATTAACCAACAACTTGGTTAACAAACTTGGCTTATCTCAATGTGGTTCTCCTTTTATTTCTGTAACTGTTATTTCTGAATCCAGACAGTTAACCTCGATTCCTTTCCTATCTTCAATCCTATTTTATGCTTGTAAAAGACGCCAATCCCGAGCAGGAACGGGGGACACCCCACCTCGGAGATGCCTTCCAAGCCAGCGGATGCCGACTTCACCAAAGAAGCACGGGTACATGGCGCTTACGTACATATATTTAATCGCAGACACATGAACTTAGTTGTATCGTGTTCCGTAGCTAGATTGCACAGATAAGTTGCGGGGGCAAAAAAATAGAGGAGTACGAGACGCATCGCCATGAATGGGTCTACACCTATAGTGACAGTAAACAAGTTAGATGCTTGGAATCAATCGGCAGGCAATTCATGGTCACGGAGGAAATCATCATCATTTGCCGCACCGTAACCTATGTCGTCATCACCTGCGAAGTCTTGCTTCATCCTAGCTCGATTCCGAGGTACATACATCCTCGGTGGGCTTGCTCCTCCGGGCTTGCCGCTAGTGATTGGGGAATCAGAGGAGAAACATACCGTAGATCGTTGATGTGAGAGGACTTGATGAGAAATTACACGAGCAAAGAGATCCCAAGGTGGGTTTGCAGAGTTTGGGGGAAGAAGAAAGAAGAGTTGAGTGTTTATGATTTAGGGTTACCTCTTCCCAAGCAGATATAGTGGTTGTGCACCTGGTACGGGCCATTCTCCCAATATATAGTCGATGTTTTTTCTGCCGATGTGGTATGGGCACATGGTCGGTCAGGGCTGATCGTACGAGTGCTCGTTAAAAAAGTTGATTTCCACACTTGGTTTCTTGCCCTAGTGACCGTACCACCGATCGTTATGGATGTACCAGTGATCATTAAAACTTCTATAACCATATGGCAACTTGTTTTCTTCAATATTTCTTTAACTTGTTCATGTTAGTTTGGGTACAGAAAAATGACATCTACAACACTAATACAATAATGATTTCGACGAATATTTCTAGGGAGACGATTACCTTATTCTTCTCCTCTCCGTTTTTCAAACTTTGTAACACTTTTATTAACTAAAAAAATAAAGAAACAAAAAGTAAAACTTGCTCGCCCATACTACCTATCATTGGTTGCCTCCAAAGAAGCGCTTTGTTTTAGGTCGTTTAGCTCGACCTAAATGAATACTAACTCTTTTTTGGAAGGTGCACTCCTACCTTGAAATAGTTTGCTTTGAGGGTGATAATTTTGTCTCTGTTTGCTTTGTTCTTTTTTCTAAAAAATAAACAATGAATGGTGCAAGAGAAGGTAATTCAAACTTCATATTCCCGTCGTGAAGATTTATTAAAGCTTTAACGATTTTAAAAATAGCCTACGAAGAATGATATGGGCCACATTATCTTCTGGCATGTGTAGTACCACGAGATCAATGAGTGCATGATAGTCTTTAATCTTGACAACTATGTTTTCTTTGGTTCCGACGGCTTGCTTATAAGTTGAATCAGCTAGGTGGAGTTTAAGATCAGTACTCATAAATGAACCAAGATTAAGCCGATGAAATAATGTTTTACGGATCGTCGAAAAACTGGCACCTAAATCACATATATAGTTCAACAATTTCATTATTTCCTAGGCTTATTTTAATAGTTGGTTTGAATATGTCATACAACATATAGCAGGTAACTTCTTAGATAGCTTCTTATATTCATTTTTGATCTCACGTACCTTCTCATCAACTTGCTTAATAAAAACTTGGTATGTTGTCTTATTACCGCTTTCTATGACAGGGTCTTCACAGCGATCATATTAATAAAGTCTTCCATAGTGTAGTTGTGTGAAGGATCATTGCCATAGTTCATCTCTTCAAGTTCATTTCCATATGCACTGCTTCTTACCATCTTTAGATCTGCAACAAGGTTAGTCTCTGGTTTTCCCGCAAATTGGGTGAGAATTAGTGTTTTGACTTTCAACAATTTTACCAAGTTGAGCCTCTGCAATTTTAGTTCTTTCTTGTATTTCATGGATATCGGTTTTCATAACAACCACTTGTTTAGATAGTCGTCCTATTAAGGCTTCAAGGTTTTCCGTCATTTTAATTACAATATTATTTTCCTCGGTTTGAGCTTGCATGAAAGACTAGAGAGAATCCTCCAATGATTGATGATTACTATTACCATTAACATTTCCTCCATTATACTTATTAAATGATCCTATAGGATTAGAATATAGTTTTTGGAAATTGGAATTCTAGATTTTTTTCATCCATGCAGGGTATGAATTATTGTGTGAAATAAAATTTACGTTCTCAACATTAGCATCAAAGATGGATTTACCTTCATTATATTTTATCATGCAAATGAGATCATCTACTTTTTCCCTTAGGACTTCATTCTTATCTTCGGTGACTGAGTTCACCTTTCACGAACATGATCGCTCCACATGCGAAGATACCCAGGATTTCGCAAGCCAACATCATCTCCGCCTTCACCGAAGGCGTCACCGATCTGCGAATGAGGGAGAAGCTCGCCATGCATGACGAGCTCGAGTCCACGACTGAGCTCTTCGTCATGGCCGACAAATGTGCCAAAGTGGAGGCAGGGCGGCTGTTCATCCGGGACCAACAAGAGGCCCGTAACACACCGTCCTCCTCCAAAGGGAAGAGCTTCTCCAAGGACGTCAAGCGCAAGACTGTCACGGTCTTGGCTGCCGAGCTCCATCAGAAGTTTCAGCGCGGAACGGAGGGGGAGAACGCTGGAGCTGATGGGCACCCGTTCTGTACCTATCACCGCAAGTCTGGCCACTCCACCGACAACTGCTACGAGATCTAGAAGATCCCTGAATAGCGGGGCAGTCAGAGAAAAGAGAAGCGTTCTGATGGGCACGTCGGCAGGCGTGGGGGAGGTTGTGGAGGCGGAAACTGGAACAGTGACCAGAGCAGGGGCAATAACCAGGCAAATGCCGCCCGCCCACCCACGCCTCACCGATGGGAGAGACCATCCTGAAGATGGTGCTGGGGGCTACCAGGAGCCGAGGGGCGCTATCTGCTGCATCCTCGGTGGGGCTCAAGCGCCAACCTCCGCGAGGCATTTCAAGCAGCTCGTCCGAGAGGTCGCGGCCGCTCGCCCAGGTTAGAATCCTGCCAAGCTCAAATGGTCACAGTTTCCTGTTTCTTTCGGCGCAGAAGACCACCCCAAGTATGTCGGGACAGTAGGGGACATCCCCCTCATGTGCACTCCCGTCATCAACAACATTGTTGTCTCCAAGACTCTGATTGACGGAGGAGCCGGGTAGAGTGTTCTGCCGCTGGAGACCTTTGAGAAGATGTAGCTTTCTTTTGATCGACTGAAGCCCACGATACCATTCTCGGGAGTCACTTTGGGATCCACCGTGCCCATCGGCCAAGTGCGACTCCCTGTGACATTCGGTTCCCGCAGCAACTATCGTACGGAGCTCATCGACTTCGACGTTGCGCATATTGGGCTGCCCTATAATGCCATCCTGGGTTTCCCCACCCTCGCCAAGTTCATGGCGGTTGATACGTTGCAAACGTATCTATAATTTTTGATGCTCCATGTTTGTTTTACACCAATTTCTATATTTTTTGTTTACACTTCGTGGCACTTTTATGCATTTTCCGGAACTAACCTATTGACAAGATGCCACAGTGTTAGTTCCTGTTTTCTGCTGTTTTGTATTTCAGAAAAGTTGTACAGGAAATATTTTCAGAATTGGACGAAACAAAAGCCAAACCTCCTATTTTCCCCGGCACGAAGACAGAGTCCAGAGCAGAGACGGAGGAGGGCACCGAGGTGGCCACACCACCCGTAGGCGCGGGCCCACCTCCGGCCGCACCTAGGCATGGTGTGGGGCCCTCGGGCGCCCACCGACCTCGCCCTTCCGCCTATAAGTTTCCTCCCAACGAGAAAACCCTAAATCATCCAGCCTCCGTCCACGAAAAGTTCTGTAGCTCCGCCGCCATCGAAGACAAGTTTCGGGGGATAGAAGTCTCTGTTCCGGCACCCTGCCGGGACGGTGAATTGCCCCCAGAGCCATCTCCATCTACTCCACCGCCATCTTCATCGCCGTTTCTGACTCCCATGATGAGGAGGGAGTAGTTCTCCCTCGAGGCTGAGGGATTTATCGGTAGTTATGTGGTCTATCACTCCCTCCCATGGTGTGATCATTATGTGATCGTGAGCTTTGTAATCTAGTTGAATAAGCAGATATTATTCTTCAACTATTATGCTGCTCAAGTGGTTTTATTATGTGATCTCCAGGGATACCTTGTCCCACGGTCTGAAGGTGACAGTGTGCACACCGTGTTTGTCTCTTAGACTAAACTTTCTTTGCTCAAAGTGATAGCGTGGGGTGTCCATAGGTTGGGAACGCGAACTTTAAGGAGTGCTTATGCAGCCCTACGCAGTGAATTGGTGTTCGTTATCCTACCAGAGAGTGGTTCAGAGTAGCATAGTGAAGAGATAATATTTATGTATTCAATTATGATATCATTGTTGAGAGTGTCCACTAGTGAAAGTATGATCCCTAGGCCTTGTTTCCAAGCATTGAAACACCGTTTACAACCAGTTCTGCTACATATTTGCTTGTTGCCATTTTTATTTCAGATTGCAATTACCACTCATAATCATCCATATTACTTGTATTTCACTATCTCTTCGCCGAACTAGTGCACCTATACACCTGACTAGTGTATTGGGTGTGTTGGGGACACAAAAGACTTTTTGTAGAATAATTGCAGGGTTGCTCGAGAGGGATATCTTTGACCTCTACCTCCCTAAGTTCGATAAACCTTGGGTGATCCACTTAAGGGAAACTTGCTGCTGTTCTACAAGCCTCTGCACTTGGAGGCCCAACACTGTCAACAAGAGTAGAAGCGTGCATAGACATCAAGCTCTTTTCTGACGCATATCCTAGACACCGACCAAGTCGGTGTATACGGAGTGCCGCACACCCCCAGCGCATTGTTTGGGCCGGCGCATGTTGGTATCTGGTCATGCTCCATTCGCCCCGAGCGTTCGAGTCTCCGCCTAGCTCTGCTTCTTCCGCCCCTTCGTCGCTCGCCCCTAGTTCTTGTTGCTCGTCTACTCCATTCGTCTACATCGAGTTTCCATATTCTCCTCTGCACGCTCTCCTAGTTCTGTTATCGAATTCGTTCTGATTTATGGTGTTTTAGAGAATATTGTGGTTGTTTTGTTCGGATTTTTAGGGTAACGTTAGGATGTGGACTGTTTCGATGTTGATTCACCTGCAGATGCTATAGGTCTGTTGGTGTTTCTCGTCTCGTCATCGGGGCGTTTTCGCCATTGATTAGATTTAGGATTTCAGAGATCTGCCTACCACTACCTCTATGACCAGCCGCTGCCCAACACCTTCGTGCCCATGCTACCTACACCCCAACGTCACGCATCTGATGCTATTGTTCTTGCCCACCCTTCTCATGTTGGTTTCATGGGAGATTTGAAATGAACGAAATGCAAGAACCTTCAAGCACATGAGCACCATACCCACCATCATCTTCGATCGAATTCAAATCGGAAGCTAGAACTTGGGTGGTCGCAGCCGCCAAACACTTGGGTCACCTCATTGCGGGAGAGTAGGCTTTTGTCGAATCTAATATTTTGCCTTTCCTTCAAAAAAAAACTAAGTTGTATGACCGAGTGCGCATGAGTCCAAGCCGTCCATATTCTTTTTAAACGTCGCAGGAAATACTAAATGAGGCATGTCCAATTTGACAACAATCTTGTGAACCCACGAAGCACTAATTGGCCAACTTTGATAGGAATCAAATACTTACAAATACAAGAAATATACTTAACAGTTCGTACAGATACTTTACCGAAGTCAAAACGAAATAATGATTATGATTTTATCCTCTGCTTGTAAGGAGCATTTTCTGTCTTCTCCCTTTGCAATCTGAGCCTATTTATTGTGCTTATTATGCGTCATCATGCCTGTGTAGTGGACACATATGCGTAAGTTCTCATGGGAAGTTCCAGCAATCACATGTTGACTCAGTGAGAACGCCTTTTCTGCCATGTTTGGACTATAGATCGACGATGAGAATCAAAGTATCTTCAATCTATCAGCAGCGCAAGCTGTGCGCTCCGGTTCGAAACTCAGATTAAATGATTTCATTCAACAAACAAATTCATAAAAAGAAAATACGAGTACAAATTTTTTCGAACGAGTAAAAACCCCCAAATCAAATATTCCGTATCTAGATGCGTCCGCGTCTACTGCAGGACTCGGACGCGTCGAGATGCGTACGTCATGTGTTTTCTGGGGGAAAACCTCGTCCTGTTTTCATATTTAAAACAGGGAGAGTTCCCCTCCCTGCACATCTACTCTAGCCTAGTCTAGCATTGCACAACACACAATCCAGTGTTGGTTGCTACTGGGTTTGGCGTTTGCATCGGCAGGATCCAGTGTGTTTCCATAGGGTGTTTGTGCCGTGACTTGATGGAGCTATTAGCAGCATGTGGCAGAAGTTGCACATCGCGTACTCTTGTTTGAGTTTGCCATCAAGATCTTTCACATATATCTCGGTGAAATCATTCCAAACATCTGATTTGCGCTTTGGCTTCGGTAGTACAGCAGCCTCCTGATTGTTTGCCGCTTGGTGATTCTGGTTTGTCCTGTTCTCATGGAAGGATGGCGGAAGACAGGCTAGCAATGCATCTAATGACGAGGGAGAAAATGACACGTATTTCAATATTCAACTCAATGAAGAAAGTTCAGCTAGAGAAGAACAGAGAGATAGACACCAACATAACTTAACAGAAACTTAATTTTCAAACCATTGTTTCAGAAAAATAATACAGTGTTAGTAGTATTATGAAACGAACTGAAAACGTACCCACGTCATACCCTTCAATCGCAAAATTACCCCCGAGGTTTTCCATGGGAGCTGAATACTCTCTTTCAGTGAGCGGCCCTGCAGAGGCAGCAGCATCCGAAGGGTAAACTGACCGGTGCGTTACTCTAATATATACTGAAACTTTCTATAATTCATTCAGATTAGGAAGACACAAGAGGACTTTACCTTTGCGTTTCTGCTGGTATACATGGCAAAGCGTCACATCGTCCTACAATCAAAGCTAGGTTATATAACCGATACTAAAGAGTTCCTAGATTCCTCCACAAAACAGCAAATAAAACAGTTGAATAATCAAATAACCCAAATTGACATGGCATATATGCTTACCTCCATCACAAGGCGACCCATCATGCGTGCCAGCCCGAAGTATTGATCCATGGCCCAATCCGTAGCAGTACCATTTTGGTAGAACTCCATGGTCCTCTTCGCGCCCACGGACAACATGTCGTGCCCGCCCAGCACGACGGAGAACGAGCCTGTTTTGAACTTCCACGGCCCATGCTGTGTCTCCCATTCCTTCGCCCTCGTCCCTAGCAAGTGCTTGCTCAATAAGGGGAAGCACCGGCGGAGATCCCATGGGGGCAGCTTAGTGATGTCGAGTTCCTCAACCACCGGCCCCGCCCTTATTTGGCGGAGGTGCTCTATCATCTTCAGATGGTCGGCGCCGGAAGGGTCAGTATTCAGGGCAGGGTAATCCTGCTGCCAATTTTCCATCGGAACGGACAGGGATCCCATAGAGTGATCGGGGCTTGAAGGTTTGGCTGGAGAAGATGTTGGGGGAGGACGGTGCTGGTAAGCCTGGATTGTGTGTGGCAGCGGGTATAGGAATCGAGCCAGCGCAGTGGACTTTATATAAGCTGAGGAGGGGAGAGAGGAAGGAAGGCATTCTCCGGGCACAGCTAGGAAACCCTACCCGGGGCCGGGTTCGGGACAGATGCATAACCCGGGCGCTGACAGTGATGGGGAGGTTTGGTTTGGACTTCGGATCGTGTGTGAACCGGAGGGTGCGGGATGGGAATTGAATAGAGTCAGTGAAATGACGAGAAAAGTCTCCGGCCAAAGGTAGCCCGCGGGGCCGGGGTCGGGGCGATGCTAATTGCTAACCCGGATGAGGACATTTCCCGCGTTATTTTTGTTGGAGGGGGTATGTCTCCATCAGGTTCATGCGACGAGAGTTCTGATAATTATTGGTGTAGGGTACACCGTCGTGGCTACTAGTTTTAAGGGAGTGCTCAAAATAAATCCAAGTGGTTCATCGACCGAATAAAATCTCTAATTGGTTGATTTCGAGTTTGGATTTAATTGGTGAGTTTTATAAGTTGTTTCTGTAGGGTAGAGAGTCATGAGTCATGACTAGTTTTAATGGAGTGCTCAAAGTAAATCTAAGCGGCTCGTCGACCTAAGAAAATCTACCTTTTCAGTAGTCCTCTTTTTTTCCGATAAAAAGAATATATTAATATCAAAATATACCAATTAAACTTAGCCTCTGCAACAACGCAACACCTATTGGCAGTATGGATGCACACAGCCAAACAATAGAAAAAAAACTAAGAAACAGAAGTCCCGCTATAACATCCTAGGTCTAGCAACAACAATACACCCACCACCAAGACAACACCTAAAATACAGAATCTCCAAAAACGACGCCTCCAAGAAGGGAACGGTGCACCAGCACCGTCATCGTCCGACCAAAGATCTTAGGTTTTTACCCTGAAAATAGTCCCCGCTCTCAAAACAATGCCTCCAACAAGATCATTGCCAAGCACAACCAGTTAAGGTCAGACTTTGGGTTTTCACCCTGAAAGGTGGGACTCTAAACTTCACCTGTGCTGCCGCCCCCACTTCCATGCCACTGTTGCAGAGCCCGGAACACCAAGCAAGTCCCTCAACGGCGCGGAGACTTGAACCTCCCTTAACTAGTCCTCCACTCCGGCCTTCATGTTATTCCCTTCTTCTGACCGCATCATGGACCAAATGTCTCTTGATGCCAACACAGAACAGAGCTTCGCGCCGCTCCCTCCAGAACCAATCGGCTGGAATAAAAGCATGGGTGCGCACGACCAAATACCACCGATCCAGCAAACTCCGGGCAAAAAAGGCACTGTTACATTTGCCAGCGGCGCATTCCGAAACTCAACTCTCCTGCCAGATCGAGAAGGGCAAACCCCAGGTAAGTCTTCATCTTCACCCAAGAGAGTCCCTAGGACCGCCGCCTTTATTCAGGTCGGGCCCCCACGCCGGCGACCATCCCAAGATGGCCAAGGTTGCCGCCGGAGACACCAAGTGCAGATCGCGTAGTCCGGAGACACCGCACACGCTTGGGCACTGCCGCAGCCGAACGCCAGCCCTCCACCGGCGACATCAAGGATGGTTATGCCTTCCTCAGCCATCGCCGGCTTGCACGCCTCTCCACCTCGCCGCCGGGACATGGTGACAGATCAAAAGACCCACCACCACCATCTGCAAGCCAACCATCTCCGGCGAAGAAGAGGGCCGCCTCCGCCGTCGAACCTCGGGCTTCTACCCCGGGCGACCTTGTGCCGAGGGAGAAGCCCAAGATCACCTCCACGCACCGGCGAGAGGCGCGGGGCAGCGGCGCAGATCAAGGATCTGGCCGCCGCCCACCACCAGCCACCACCGGTGTGTCGCGGCGAGGAGGCAACGGGAGGCGGGGAGCCCGCAACGCAGATCCAGGTCTGGGCGCCTCCCACCACCATCCGCGACTGGTGTGCCACGGCGTCGAGAAGGAAACTTGGCCGCCGTCCCTAGCACGGCAACGAGGAAAGGCCACCGCCGCCGCCACGCCCCGCGGGCTTTGCCCGGTGGTGCCACCGGCGGCGGCGGTGGGAGGCGCGTTAGGGTTTGAGAGGGGTGTGCGGGAGGGTGAGGGAGGGGTCCTGGAGGGCCTCCAACACAGATATCCGGTGAGTTGTAAAACTTTTACCTGGCTAGCTCTGCAACACACGCTTTCGACTTCAGATTTTAGAGTTCGTAGAAGCTGCAATAACAAAGTGAAGAATGCTATCTGTGTCCTCAAGAGGACAATGTTGGGCACATCTTGATGCAATGTGTTTACTCGAGGAAAGTTTGCTTCAGATGTTTCTCTGATCTAAACATCGACATTTCAATCCCTCTAATGATGATCAGCTACCTAGCTGGTGGATAAGGGTGGACAAAAACGGTTTCACGGTGATAAGGGCTAAGCCCATGGGTGTGCCCGATCTTCACGGATTTGGGTGGATTTCGTGGGGGAAGGTGGAAGAACGCGAAGAACACGAAGGGGGATTCGGGGGATACAAGCTCACACACGCACACAAATTGGTTTGTCCTCGTTGGCCCGAACCACCAACTCGATAGAGGTGGCAGGAAAAGACCTTCCGGTAGAAGTCCCGCAAAGAGATCGACGAATCGAACCCGAGAGATCTAGAAGGGTGAAATACCAAGGTTGATAGAAGTGCAAGCAAAGACCCAAAAGGTAGAAGTGCAAGCAAAAGACCAACGATTGATAGAAGTCACCAAAGAGATCACAAGGATTCGACAAGGTGATCGAGTGATACAAGGTCTAGGATCTATGGTAGGGTTTCCCTCAAGGGGTAAGAGCAAAGCTCAAGTTCTTCTTGGTTCTAATCTAACCCTAATTCGTGGCTGGAGCAAACATATATATAGCCCAGATCTAGGGAGGGGTAACTTAGTCATTTGCGAAAAGTACACAGCCACATGATTTAATTGAACGGTCCAGATGTAATTGACTTTGAGGGGCCAACAGTGCCGGTGGTTCTGGGGCGGCAATGCCGGCCTGGGGCTGATCTTGGCGTCGAAGGCATCAGGCCGGCAGTGCCGGGGTGCTCCGGCCGGCAGTGCCGGGCTATTTCGGCCGGCAGTGTCGGGGTGCTCTGGGCGACAGTGCCGGCCTGTAGGTGGCGGCAGTGCCGGCCCTGGACTGTCTCCTCCGTTAGCAGCGGTCCTTCTTCTTCTCCAGTTCCTTGGTGAGCTTTGTACCTGATGACACATATAGCATTTGCATGAGGTAGCATTCCATCCAATGAGGTGTTCAATGTATATGTGGAAAGGAGCGAATTCACCTCTTGGTGTATGGCTTTGGCCCGAGCTCGTGTCATTGGGCCACGAGGAGGGCTTGTCGGTCTTGAGGAGGAGGTGTCCAAAAGCCACCCCGTATCATCTCCCCCCTTGCGAGAGAGTCATCCTCGACTCTATGTTATCCTCATCTCCATGATAGGGTGAAAGATCCGACACATTGAATGTGTTGCTCACCAGGTACTTGGATGTTGGTATGTCGATGATGTAGGCATTGTTGTTGATGCGCTTGAGGACCTTGAAGGGACCATCTCCTCGGGGCTTTAGCTTGGAGTTGCGTTCTTGAGGAAAGCGGTCTTTACGAAGGTGTATCCACACTAGGTCTCCTTCATTAAAGATCCTTTCCTTCTTCTTCATGTTGATTCTAGTTGCTTGACGAAGGACTTGTTGCTCGATTGTTGCCCTTGTATCTTCATGGAGCTTCTTCATGTATTGGGGTCGCTTTTCGATGTTCATGTTTACTTGCTCATGTAGCGGAAGAGGAAGTAGGTCGATCGCCGTAGGTGGCTCAAACCCATATACTACCATGAAGGGACTTCTCATTGTTATAGAGTGCTTGGCGTGGTTGTAGGCGAACTCCGCATGCGGGATGCAATCTTCCCATGCTTTCAAATCCTTCTTGACAAGTACTCGTAGTAGTGTGGAGAGGCTTTGGTTCACCACTTCGGTTTGCCCATCGGTTTGGGGGTGCGAGGATGATGAGAACAAAAGCTTGACGTTGAACTTGGCCATTAGTGTCTTCCAAAGGTAGCTCATGAACTTGACATCGCGGTCCGAAACAATGCTTCTTGGTACACCGTGGAGTCTCACAATTTCCCTAAAAAAAACAAGGAGTCGATATGTGAAGCATCATCCGTTCGGGAGCATGGTATAAAATGAGCCATTTTATAGAATCTATCAACCACCACAAAAAATGAATCATGACCATGTTTAGTTCGAGGTAATCCTAGTACAAAGTCCATGCTTATATCGGACCAAGGAGCATAAGAAATAGGCAACGCTGTATAAATGCCATAGGGGTTGGAAGTGGACTTAGCTTGTAAGCATGTTGTGCATCGCCGGCAAAGGCGTTCCACGTCGCGGTACATTCTTGGCCAATAGTAGTGAGTGGAAAGCATTGCATACGTCTTCTCTCGTCCAAAGTGTCCCATAAGACCACCACCATGCGATTCTTGTAAGAGTGATACGTCTCCAACGTATCTATAATTTCTTATGTTCCATGCTAGTTTTATGACAATACCAACATGTTTTAGTCATACTTTATAATGTTTTTATGCATTTTCCGAGACTAACCTATTAACAAGATGCTTGCGGTGCGGTTCCGTTTTCTGCTGTTTTTGGTTTCAGAAATCCTACACAGGAAATATTCTCGGAATTGGACGAAACAAAAGCCCACGGTCCTATTTTCCACGGAGCCTTCCAGAAAACCGAAGAGGAACGAAGAGGGGACGCGAGGCGGCCACACCATAGGGGGGCGCGGCCCCACCCCTGGTCGCGCCGCCTTATGGGGTGGGCCCCTCGGGCGTCCCCCGACTCTTCCCCTTCGCCTATATATTCTCTCCGTCGCGAAAACTCTAGTACCGAGATCCACGATACGAGAAAAGTTCCAGAGACGCCGCCGCCGTCAACCCCATCTCGGGGGGTTCTGAAGATCGCCTCCGGCACCCTGCCGGAGAGGGGAATCATCACCGGAGGGCTCTACATCACCATGCCCGCCTCCGGACTGATGCGTGAGTAGTTCATCCTTGGATTATGGGTCCATAGCAGTAGCTAGATGGTTGTCTTCTCCTCTTGTGCTATCATGTTTAGATCTTGTGAGCTGCCTATCATGATCAGGATCATCTATTTGTAATGCTACATGTTGTGTTTGTTGGGATCCGATGAATATGGAATACTATGTCAAGTTGATTATTGATCTATCATATATGTGTTATTTATGTTCTTGCATGCTCTCCGTTGCTAGTAGAGGCTCTGGCCAAGTTGATACTTGTGACTCCAAGAGGGAGTATTTATGCTCGATAGTGAGTTCATGTCTCCATTGAATGCGGGGAGTGACAAGAACCCCTAAGGTTGTGGATGTCTTGTTGCCACTAGGGATAAAACATCAATGCTTTGTCTAAGGATATTTGTATTGTTTACATTACGCATAGTACTTAATGCAATTGTCTGTTGTTTGCAACTTAATACTGGAAGGGGTGCGGATGCTAACCCGAAGGTGGACTTTTTAGGCATAGCTAGATGCATGCTGGATGGCGGTCTATGTTCTTTGTCGTAATGCCCTAAGTAAATCTCATAGTAGTCATCATGATATGTATATGCATCTCTATTTGTCAATTGCCCAACTGTAATTTGTTCACCCAACATGCTATCTATCTTATTGGAGAGACACCACTAGTGAACTGTGGACCCCGGTCCATTCTTTACATCTGAAATACAACCTACTGCAATCACTGTTCTCTGTTGTTCTTTGCAAGCAAACATCATTCCCCACACCATACGTTTAATCCTTTATTTTCAGCAATCCGGTGAGATTGACAACCTCGCTGTTAAGTTAGGGCAAAGTAGTTTGATTGTGTTGTGCAGGTTCCACGTTGGCGCCGGAATCACTGGTGTTGCGCCGCACTACACTCCTTCACCAACAACCTTCACGTGGCCTTCATCTCCTACTGGTTCGATAAACCTTGGTTTCTTTCTGAGAGAAAACTTGTTGTTGTGCTCATCATACCTTCCTCTTGGGATTCCCAACGAACGTGTGCTTTACCGTCACAAGGAGCTGCCTCACACGCCAGCAGCAACCTCTTTTCTGGCGCCGTTGCCGGGGAGATCAAGACACGCTGCAAGGGTAGTCTCTCACATCCAATCTCTTTACTTTGTTTATTGTCTTGCTTTATTTTATTTTCTGTCTTGTTTGCTTTCTTATATCAAAAACACAAAAAAATTAGTTACTTGTTTTACTTTATTTAATTCGGTTTGCTTTATTACTGTTAAAATGAATACTCCTGAAAACACTAAGTTGTGTGACTTCACTAGCACAAATAATAATGATTTCATATGCACTCCTATTGCTCCACCTTCTACAGTAGAATTTTATGAAATTAAACCTGCTTTGCTAAATCTTGTTATGAGAGAGCAATTTTCACGGTGTTAGTACCGATGATGCTCGTTGCCCATCTTAATAATTTTGTTGAACTTTGTGGAATGCAAAAGTATAAGGATATAGATGGGGATATTATAAAACTGAAATTGTTTCCTTTCTCCTTAAGAGGAAGAGCTAAAGATTGGTTGCTATCTTTGCCTAAAAATAGTATTGATTCATGGACTAAATGTAAAGATGCTTTTATTGGAAAATATTATCCTCCTGCTAAGATTATATCTTTGAGAAGTAGCATTATGAATTTTAAGCAATTGGATAATGAACATGTTGCCCAAGCATGGGATAGAATGAAATCTTTGGTAAAGAATTGCCCTACCCATGGACTAACTACTTGGATGATCATCCAAACCTTTTATGCAGGATTGAATTTTTCTTCAAGAAACCTATTGGATTCAGCTGCTGGAGGTACTTTTATGTCCATCACTTTGGGTGCTGCAACAAAGCTTCTTGATGATATGATGATCAACTACTCTGAATGGCATACTGAAAGAACTCCTCAATGTAAGAAGGTAAATTCTGTTGAAGAAACCTCTTCTTTGAGTGATAAGATTCATGTTATTATGTCTATGCTTGTTAATGGTAAGTCTTATGTTGATCCTAATAATGTTCCTTTCGCTTCATTGGTTGCTCAAGAAGAGCATGTTGATGTGAACTTCATTAAAAGTAATAATTTCAACAACAATGCTTATAGGAATAATTTTGGTAACAACTATGGGCCATATCCTTCTAATAATGGTAATGGTTATGGTAATTCTTACAGCAATAGTAGAAGTGTACCCTCTGGTCTTGAAGTCATGCTTAAAGAATTTATTAGTACACAAACTGCTTTTAATAAATCTGTTGAAGAAAAGCTTGGTAAAATTGATGTTCTTGCTTCTAAGGTTGATAGTCTTGCTGCTGATGTTGATCTTTTAAAATTGAAAGTTATGCCTAATGAAGATAAAGATATTAAGTCATTTGCTACAGCAAACGCTATTCAAGTTCGAATTAATGATAATATTAGAATGATGGCTGAATTGCATGCTAGGTGGGAAAGAGAAGAAGGAGAAAAATTTGCTAAAGAGAATAATGTAGCTAAAGTTTGGACTATTACCACCACTAGTAATTTTGATGCTTCACATATTGCTAAACCTCCTACTATCAATGGTAAAATAATTGGTGTTGGCAATGTCTCTAATTCTACTGCAAAGCGTGCAAAACTGCCTAAAACTGCTAAAACTGTTTGAGGTTTAGGAGATAAAAGAAACTGCAACAACCTTTCAGATTTTCAGCCGTGGTAGCATAGGAGAATGCCCGATTTGAACGTCAGTTGATCACAGAAATGAATTAAATGGTGCATACAATGACAACGCCACAATGGCAATCACAGCAGTGATCACTTATTCCCTGAAACTACAGTTTAAAGCCAACAGAATAAACAATATGACATGCTGAACAAATACTGTCCAGTTTCTCTTTATTGCGAAATCATTTCAAGATATGAACATTTACAGAGACACAGAAGTGTAAAGAGAAACTAAATTTGGTAGGCAACTCAGATCATTAGTTAGTGCTAGAATGGCACAAACTCAGTCACACCATTTAGCTGAGCAAAGTTGCTTTACTGTTCAGCAACCAAGTAGTGCCCGAATTCTACAAAAGATTGTTTGGGGAGCCTGAGCCTAACTCCTTCTCCTTGATGGAGGAGCGTGTTACAGATATACCACAATTAACGCAACAAGAGAATGATCTGCTGATAGCACCTTTCACTGAGGAGGAAGTCTTTGAGGCTATATCCCAGATGGAACATAATAAATCCCCGGGGCCTGATGGTTTTCCAGCGGAGTTTTATCAACACTTTTGGAATGTGATTAAGCATGATTTGATGGCTTTGTTCACAGAATTCCATAAGGGTGAGCTGCCTCTTTATAAACTAAATTTTGGAGTCATCACTTTGCTACCAAAGAAAGAAAATGCATTTCAAATCCAGCAGTACAGACCAATTTGTTTACTCAATGTGAGTTTCAAAATATTTACTAAAGTGGCGACTATTAGAACTTCGGGTTTAATTCATAAGGTTATCAAACCAACCCAAACGGCCTTCATGCCTGGCCGCCATATTCTAGAGGGGGTTGTGGTGTTACACAAAGCTATTCATGAAATTAACCGCAAAAAGATGGATGGGGTCCTTTTTAAGATAGATTTTGAGAAAGCTTACGATAAAGTCAAATGGCCTTTTCTCCAATAAGTGTTGCGGATGAAAGGTTTTGATCCAAAGTGCTGCGAGTTTATCAAACAATTCGTTCAGAGGGGAAGTGTTGGAATTAGGGTCAATGATGATATTGGTCATAATTTCCAAACTATAAAAGGGTTGAGACAAGGTGATCCTTTCTCTCCTATTCTGTTTAATATAGTAGCTGATGTGTTAGCAATCATGATTGCACGTGCAAAAGAGGAGGGTCAAGTAGGAGGCCTTATCCCTCATTTGGTGGAGGGGGGAGTTTCGATTCTCCAATACGCCGATGATACCATCCTGTTTTTAGAAAATGACATTGAAAAGGCTATTAACATGAAACTAATACTCTCTATGTTTGAACAATTATCTGGTCTGAAAATAAATTTCCATAAGAGTGAAATCTTCTGTTTTGGGAAGGCTAAAGATAAGGAATATGAATATAGACAGATATTTGGTTGTGAGGTTGGCGCTTTACCAATTAGATATCTGGGGATACCAGTTCATCATCGGAAGCTTAGAAATGCCGAGTGGAATCCTGTAGAAAGTCGCTTTGGTGCTAAGCTAGGTTGTTGGCGTAGCAAACTACTTTCTTATGGTGATCGATTAGTGTTAATCAACTCCGTTTTGACAAGCCTTCCAATGTTTATGCTATCTTTTCTTGAAATACCGGTGGGAGTGAGAAAGCGATTGGATTTCTATCGCTCCTGCTTCTTTTGGCAAACAGATGAAACAAAGAAAAAATATAGACTTACAAAGTGGAATATGGTTTGTAGACCCAAAGACCAAGAGGGCTAGGTATTGAGGTCCTTGAATTAAAAAATAGGTGCCTGCTAAGTAAATGGTTGTTCAAAATTCTCACTGAGGAGGGAATGTGGCAACAAATTTTATCTAATAAATATTTAAAAAATCATACGTTGGCACAAGTAGAAAGTAAACCTACTGACTCCCCTTTTTGGAAAGGTCTTATGACAGTTAAGAATGATTTCTTTAGTAGAGGCTTTTTCAAAATTGGTACCGGGGATTCAGTTCGGTTTTGGGAAGACACTTGGTTAGGGAACACCTCATTGGCCCAACAATATCCATCTTTATATAATATAGTGCAGCGAAAAAATATATCGGTGGCTACTGTGTTAGCACAATCTCCGATTAACATAACTTTTCGAAGAAATCTAAATGAGCAAAAATGGACCCGGTGGCTGCACCTATGTCAACGCCTTATACGAGTACAGTTATCAAATAATCCGGATAAGTTTGTGTGGAAACTTAATGATTCTGGCATTTTCTCAGTAAAATCAATGTACCTTGACTTGATGCAGGGGCATACAATCTTTACGCGGAAGTATTTGTGGAAGTTAAAAATCCCGTTAAAAATCAAAATCTTCATGTGGTTTCTTAATAGCAAAGTACTACTGACTAAGGATAACTTGATTAAAAGGAATTGGAAAGGATGTACAAAGTGTTGTTTATGTAATGAATCAGAAATTATACAACACCTTTTTACCGATTGTCCTTTTGCTAAGATTATTTGGCGTATGATCTATTTAACTTATAATTTGCCTTCTCCGGCTAATGTTACCAATATGTTTGGGAATTGACTTAATGGAGTTAATAAACGGGATAAAGCAAGAATACGGATTGGCATTTCAGTCTGTATGTTGGTCTATATGGACAACTAGAAATGGCATTATCTTTAACAAACAAACGGGAACTAATTTTTTGCGGGTAATTCGACGTGCAACTCACTGGATTCAGCAATGGGCGCTGCTTCTACCGGAAGATCAGCGGGAGAATATGGCTACTGGGTGCAACCGTCTGCTAACGGTTACTCAGGACTTCTTTTTCCAGGCTACTGGGTGGCTTGTCAGGGCTCCGTCAGTTGGTAATCGCACAGCAACCACAGGATAGCTATTCAACGACTAGGATCTCTGAAACCTGTTAGCGTCTTGATTCTGTAGTTATCTTAGATAAGCCACTGTTAACGCTGTAATGACGATTGCTTGGCCTGCTTCGGTATATAAGGAGCAGGAGGGGTGGCTGGGAGGACCAAGCAATATAATCAATTATTTACCTTATCGTTCATGTTCTCTCTTGCACAACACTCGACGGCTCCAGCGCCGCGGCGCTCACTCCTCCCCCTCCTTCTCCGGTCATCGTCAAGGGCATCCACCGTCGGACCCTGACAAAGTGGTATCAGAGCAAGCGCTCCTCCGCCTGCTCGGTCGCACCGGCGACGTACCCTCCCTCCCTATCCCTCTAACCGCCGCCACCCCTCAGATCCAAAACAACACCACGCCTCCGTTCCGATCATGTCGCACCGCTCAAGGTCCAGCTCGCGCACGACGCGGGGAAAGCCTACCCCCGGCTCTGCATCGTCAACAGACGCCGAGCTAGCCGCGCTCAGGGCTCAGCAACGCGCCGATCGTGATGCGCGCTCCGTCGGGCGACGTCTCCACCAACATCAGGTCGAAACGACGGCGACTCTGGGGGCAGTCCAAGATCAGATGGAAGCCATGGCGCAGATGCAGTCGCAGATGGCCTCCATGATGCAGCGTATGCAGGGGAGCATCGAGCGTCTACTGCCGGATCAAGGTACGAACAACACCGTCTCTTCCAACACATGCACGAATCGCACGTTCACCACGCCGCCACAACGCACAAACACACACCTTTCCCCAATTCCAGAGTCCCCAACACCAATTCCCACCCCACACACCGCAAATCCTCCACCTTTTCCACCAAATCTCGGCCGCTTTATGCCGGACCAGCTACCACACCCACCGTCCCCGCAGGGTGCTTGTCAAAATCGCACCGAGGGCACGTACACCGTTCCAAGCACAACTCGAGTAGATCCTTCTTCATCTTACACCCAGATCACCCAACACACCAGTCCGACAACACAACCTCATTACTACCAACCACACTCCCCACGCACAAAGGAGCATGATCCAACACCACAGCCAAAACCCCAAGAACAGCCATATCAGAGAACCTACCAACCACACCATCACAACTCTTCCAACGCAATCGCCAACACAACAATCCAATACCAATCAAACCCACCCAATCCAACAAATTCCATCACCACAAATCCTGTCCCTGCCAACACAACTCCATACCATACCCAACCCACCCACCACACCTACAACAATAGCACCACTTACCCACTAGACCCACAAATCAGAACCCCACATGTGGAATTACCTACCTTTCATGGTGAAAATCCACGTGCCTGGCTGCTGGAAACAGAGGACATCTTCAAGCTAGTGGGAATCAATGGAGAAGCTCGTGTCCGATGGGGCATCGCACATATTCGTGGTCAGGCCAAGATATGGTTGAACAGTTCGGGAATGGACCTGCAGGGGATGTCTTGGGCAGAATTGGGCAAGGTTCTCATCGAGCGTTTTCCTGATACAGTGACAGTGGATCCTATGGAACAGCTACAGCACTTGAGGCAACGCACAACTGTGGACAACTATATCAATTCCTATGAATCATGGATGCAGGTCATGAAACGAGGCAGAGTTTACCTCCCCACGGATTTCTTTGTGGAGAGGTTCATCAGCGGATTAAGTGACAGCATCGACGATGTGAGAAAGACTCTGACACAGCTGGAAAACACAACCAGTCAGGAAGAATTTCAACATGTCTTGCAAGCATTTGCAGAAGTCTTTGATGAACCACAGGGTTTACCTCCTCACAGGTCAGCTGATCATGAGATTCCTCTGTTGCCAGGATCCAAACCTCCCAACATCAGACCATATCGGATGTCTTACAACCAGAAGAACACACACTAGTAGGAAAACCCTTATAGGCGAAGCTTAGTTCTGTGGCGCACCGTTTTTGGTGCGCCACAGAAACTTATTTTGTGGCGCACGAAGCTCGGTGCGCCACAGAAATAGCTTAATTTTGTGGCGCACTCGCTAAACCGTGCGCCACAAAAACTTGGTGGGCCCCACACCCTGTCACCCCCAATCATTGGTTTTACAATTTCTATGGCGCACAAACCTAGGTGCGCCACGAAATCACTTCTTACGTGGCGCACGGCGATGGTGCGCCACAAAAATAAGGTATTCTGTGGCGCACTGTATTCTGTGCGCCACAGAAATAAGTTATTCTGTGGCGCACTGCGGTCGGTGCGCCACAGAAATAAGCTATTCTGTGGCGCACTGTGGTTGGTGCGCCACGAGTAGCGAACCAGATCTACAAAAGTGAGCAACCTCCCACCTACCACACTACACAAGCCATTCTTCTTCCTCCATCTAGCTCGTCCCCCCTTCTCTCTCATACCATTTTGACTCCACTTTTCACTTGCTTGGGTATTTATTACACTTACTTTGGTTGATACTTAATTGGAGTTGAGGAGAAGGCTCTCCATACTCTCTCCTCCTCTCGAAGTCATCGATCGCGGTCTCGTCTCGGTATCGAATCTAGAAGGTGAGTAGTTGGAGGAGACATACATATGCTTGGAGGAGACATGCATATGCTTGTAGATCTTGTGTGGCCGTCGTGTGTATGGATGCTTGTTGCGGGTGAAGCGCTTGTGTGTGTGCCGGTGTGGTGCATGGATGTTTGCCGAAATGTTGATTCATTTCCGTTTCGGCAAGTTTTGCACTACCCATATGTCCTACTTTGAGGAGAGGTCATGCCGAATTTTTCCACTCCATGTAATACCTTGAGGAGAGGTACGGCCCATGCATGTGTGTGCATTTGGTGCGGTTCTAATTTCCTGTTCTATGTATACCATTTGCGAGGCAAGCATGGTTCTCTCGATGAGTTCCGCTCGAATCTCTAGATACAAGATAGACGCGAAGGAGGACATGATTCGGAACAATAGGCGCCGAGATAAGATGTCCGTGTCGATCATGCAAACTCGACGCGCTGGATCAACCACTGATTCCGGACAGGCTGGAGGAGCACCGTGACGGCGCGGTTTCATGCAAGACAACCGGGCGCGGCCGGCCCCATCAAATGGTGCGCATGAAGACCATGTCGAGCGAGACGACTATCATCATGAAGAAGACTATCATCATGCCGACGGGGACTATCATCATGAAGAAGAAGTCGACGGAGAAGATCATCATGAAGAAGAAGATGCCGGCGGAGAACATCATCATGATGAAGAAGAAGATTCCGGCGCGACCACGCTAATTTCGGCCTTGCGGGACTCTCATGTTCAAGATCTGCTCCTCCGGGAGACGAGCAACGATAGAGTTGCGGCTAGAGAGAGAGCCAAGCTGTCGCAAATGGAGAAAGACGGGATGACTCCGATCTTTCCTGGGTGTCGTCCGCGAGGATACGCGCTTGCATGTAACGCTTGATTACTGCGGATGAAGACGCGAGAACAAGTGGACCGATTCCGGCTTCGGCAAGAGCTTAAAATTCTGGCACGATCGTCTCCCGGAGGAGGAACACATTGCCAAGTAGTACCGAGGAGGCCAAGAAAGTCGTGTGTCCCCTTGACCTACCGCACGAAAAATACCACGCCTGCATTAATGATTGTGTGATTTATAGGTGCGAGTACAAGGACGAGAACCACATGTCCGGTGTGTGGCCACGGACGGTACAAGGTTGGGAACAAGAAGGTACCTCGAAAGGTGGTATGGTACTTTCCTATCACTCCCCGTCTGCGGTGGTATTTCGTGGACCCTAAGGAAGCAAAGCTCATGCAATGGCACGAGGAAAGGCGAAGCCCGAAGAAGATCCGGAGATGGGCTATATGCTGACACACCCTTCGGACGGCGGACCGGTGGCAAACATTGGACATCGCCTTCCCTAGGTTCGGGGCGACGCAAGGAACATCGAGGCTGGGTATGAGCACCGATGGACTCAATCCGTTCGGCAACCGGAGTAGCACGCATAGCACTGGCTTGTGTTTGTATGGCCTTACAACCTACCCCGTGGCTGTGCACCAAGCAAAGGTACATACACACGAGTATTCTCATTCGGGGGCCGAAACAACCAGGTGTCGACATGCATTTGTATCTCGGGCTGCTGAAAGAGGAGTTAGACACGTTGTGGAAGACGCCACCCCGTACGTGGGACGCCTACACTAGAACTTATTTCGATATGAGAGCCGCGTTGATCACGACGGTCACGGACTATCCTGGTTACGCATATGTATACGCCCGAGGTGGGCCACGGATTCAACGAGCTGTGTGAAGTGCATGGACGATACCCCGCATCTACAACTACCAAGGGATCCCGGGTCCTCGAAAACCGTCTACCCGGGTGCTCGAAGGTGGCTTCGCTTGGATCACCCGTGGAGAAAACGCGGTGATCTGTTCAATGGTAAAGATGAGCCCGATGGACCCCCACGCCCGAGGAGCGGCGCGAGAAATCGATGATCTTCTGAAAAATTGGAAGGAGTGCCCGGCGCCGGGAAAGAAGCGACCGAAGCCGAGCCGTTGCTCGGTGTATGGAAAGCGAGGTGCTGTTTTCCACGACTTGGAGTGCTTGGAAGGTCCTCCACACGCCCCACAGCCTCGATGTCATGCACATTACGAAGAACGTTACCGAGAGTACGCTTGGCACTCTTTGCAACTCGAGAGAAGTCCAAGGATGGACCGAAAGCAAGATACGATCTTAAACATTTTGGCATCGGGAAAGATCTTCAAGCCCCGATCTGCGACGATGATGATGATGATGATGATGATCGGACGGAAGGGACTCAACGTCTCCGTAAAAGGGCTAAGAAGAACGCGGTGCAGCTTCCCGCTGCACTGCTTCTAACGAGTCCGGAGGAGCTCGAGCGATTTTCGAGGTGCCTCCTAGGAGTGAAAGTTCCTCACGGTTACTCGGGGAATATAAGCGAGATATCTGGACGTAGCGAAGAAGAGGTTCACCGGGATGAAGTCTCACGATTGCCACGTGCTAATGACGCGAGATACTTCCCGTTGCGATCCGAGGCATAATGGACGAGCACGTCCGTGATACGCTGTTTGGCCTATGCAACTTTTTGACGTTATCACCGGGAAGTCGATCGGCGTGAGGCAGCTCAAGATGCTACGGGATGAGATCGTGGTGATACTATGTGAGCTCGAGATTTACTTCCCGCTGCGATGCCGTGATATATGCGTCCATCTCCTTCTCCATGTCGTTGAAGACATCAAGCGGCTCGGCCCAACGTTCCTCCACAACATGATGCCTTTCGAAAGGCAGAACGGTGTCATGAAAGGATACGTTCGCAATAGGGCCCGTCCAGACGCAAGCATGGCCAAGGGGTTTCTAACCTACGAGTGCATCTCCTTACGCCGGAATTATCTAAGCACCGAGGACGACGAGGATCATGTTGGTCTACCACCCGGGACGCACCTCGGGAGGCTCGGCTGGAGTCGGTCACCGCGAGGGCTACCGCTCGGTCCATGTCGGCATTGAAAATCGACGCGACGACTTTGACAGGGGCTCACCGGGTCGCGCTACAACACTTAAAACTGACCGAACCTTTCGTGCAAGAGCACAAAAGCATGGTCGAGCAGAATTACATCGATATGGGCCGGCCGAGGAAGATGGGAGACGTAACCAAAAAGCACAACTCCAGCTTCACGCGTTGGTTCAAGCAAACTCAAGCTGGTTGAAGCACGGAGAAATACGCCTTCTACCGAAGATGAAAAACTCATATACACCTTATCACGGGGACCCGCGCATAACGTAAGGACCTATCGGGAGTACGACATCAACGGTTACAGATTCTACACCGAGGAAAAGGACAGAAATAGTGAAAATCAAAACTCGGGAGTAACTATCTTGTCATACGCCGATGACGAGACTAATGTCAAGGAAAGATTTTTGGAAGGATCGAGGAGATATGGGAGCTCAATTACTGTGGAGAGACGGTGCCAATGTTTCGTGTGAGATGGGCCAAGAAGGTCGAAAAAGAAGGCCGATATTTCACAACCATGGTTATACCCGATGCAAAATCGAAGAACGCATCCGCGAAAAATGAGCCATGGGTACTCGGTAGCCAAGTTGACCAATGCTTCTTCATCACCGATCCGTCGAGGCCTAGCCGTGTTGTCGTGAGGAGGGGCAAGAGGAGCATCATAGGAATGCAAGGAGACGCCAACGAGGAAGACTTGGACAAGAACGGTGACCCGAAGATGGAGGAGGAATTCGACGAGGCACTTCGACATGCCTACTACTAGTAAAGTAAGAAGGAAGACCTCCCTACCCTCTAAAGGTTGTCCATTCACGCGAAGAAATCTCAAGGTGGCCGGTATAAAGTATTCAACCGCCAACAACCGAAAGGGCAAGAAGATTGCGAAGAGACGGCGCTAGAGCTCGGAGCCGGGACGAAGAAGATCTTTTTTGGTGTATGTGTGTGTGACAAGTACATGCATGTGTGTGTGAGAGAGACAAGAACATGTGTGTGTGAGACAAGTAATTTGTAATTGAAAATCTCTAGTAATTATTATTAAATGTTGTGTTGTTTCTTGAAAATGTAACAAAAACATTTTTAAAAAGGGAAAAAAGTAGGGGCAACCGGGGTTCGAACCTGGGTTACCCAAGCCTACCGGTGGGCTTAACCCTTGGGCTAATCTTGTGTTTACGACGAACACGGCATTAGCCCGATTTGTTTACCAAGTCGGTAAATTCCGTGGCGCACCTAGTGCGCATGCGCCATAGAATTCCTTAATTGCTGTGGCGCATGTCCCGCTTGGTGCGCCACGGAATTAGGAATTCTATGGCGCATGCACAACTAGGTGCGCCACGAAGCCTACGACTTGGTGAAATGAGCGGTTCGCTCTTCCCCCCATCTCTCTCTTCCCCACTCCCCACACTAGCAGTTTCTTCCCCGACAACCACCGCCGCCACCAAGCGCCGCTGCCGCCGAGGAGGAGGAGGAAGGGGACCGCCACGCCGCCGCCGAGCAGGACGCCCAACCCCGAGCCGCCGCCGCAGATCAAGGAGGAGGAGGACCGCCACGCGCCGCCGCCGAGGGACGTACCCCGAGCCGCCGCCGCACGTCGAGGAGGAGGAGGCCGGCTGCACCTCGAGGAGGAAGAGGAGAGGCCACCGTCGTCGCTACCGTCACCATCGGTGAGCTTCCCTCTCTCCTTCCCTCCACCTTCCCCCTCCCCTCTTCCCTCCCCTCTCCCCTTCCCTCCACCTTCCCCCTCCCGGCTAGGGTTCACGCTAGTTAGGGTTCATTGGAGTTCATAGTCTCTGTTTGCAAATTGAAATGCTTTAGGGTTCCTGCTAGTTAGGGCGAATTCTCATGCTCATGCTCATGCTCACTAGAGATTTTAAAATGCTACTGGTTGCAAATAAAGATTTTGAAATAAAGATTCTGCAATATTGTGGTCAAATGGAACGAAACAAGGGACAAAGCAACATGATTGATCCATCTATCAAATGCCTAATGCAAATGCAAATGAAAATGCCTAATGCTACTTGCAAATGAAGTAGGTACTTGGTTGATATAGCAATAAGTAGTATTTTTTAAATGAACAACCATATTGCAATTATCAAGTGCATGATTATGCCAATACTATTTAGTGTGTTACGAGTAATTAAACCGAGTGCATGCTTGCCATAAGCGCTCTTGCTTATTGGTGCTGCTTGTGGGCATCTTGATGCTCATAACAATAATGAAATGAAAAAATGCTTGCTCATGCTCATGCTTGCCATAAATTGCTACTTGGTTCAAATTGCTTGTGATAGCAGCTTTTGTTTTCTTTATTCATTGCTTGCTTGTTTGATTTTTGGGTGAGTTTGGATCTTTGCTTTATGAGTGACTAGTAATAAGTAAATGACTTATGTTGCTCATGTTGCTCTCCGGTTAATAAAATGAAATTGCATCATGCCGCTCTCCGGTTTTGAAACTAATTTTTTGGTTGAAAATGAATGCGGTAGGAAATGCAAAATGAAATGGTAAGCAATTTATATAGTTGGTTTAGTTGGTTTAGATGAAATGCAAAATGCGGTAGCTAGCTAGGTTCATTTAGTTGATTTATGTTGGTTTAGATGAAATGGAAAATGCGGTAGCTTGGTTCATATATAGTTGCTTGCTATATTAACTTTACTTCGCTTCCTTTTGGTCAAATGCATGCTCGTGATCCGGGGTACATAAAAAATTGGAATGCTATTTAATTATATACGGAATAATAGCATTTTCATTTGAAGTCACATGTTGGCGGTAGCTACTTGGTTGGCTTGCTCTATAAGCTTGTATGCTTGTTTATGCTCTATAATGCTACTAGTACATGAAATGCTACTACTATTTGAATTCATTTAATGTACTCTGGTTTTTGTAGTGCTCCAGGTTGTGTAGTGCTCTAGATTTGTAGTGCTCCGGGTGGTAGTGCTCCGGGTGGTAGTGCTCGGTTTGTAGTGCTCCGGTGGTAGTGCTCCGGTGGTAGTGCTCCAGATTTGTAGTGCTCCGGTGGTAGTCATTGTTGTTGTCTTGCTCCAGCAGGTTTATGTTGGCTTTTGTTTGATGTATTGTAGATGGGCAAGTTTGTATGGTCGATATATGGTGGATATTTTTGCAGGGATTTCATTGAGTTGCCCATTTCTCCCGAAGCGTTGATTAACTTCCGTTTCGGTTGAGAAATGGGCACTCCTACGTAGAAAAATTAGCAAAAGTCATGCCGAATTTTACTGGTTGACTTTTGTACTAACTTGTTGCCTCTTTTTAATGAAGTGCAAATAAACATGTCGGGCAACACTTCTAAGCCCGGGAGCCGAACGATGAAGCGAGAGAGGCCAACAAGGACTTACGGGAGGGCTACGAGCAGCCCGGAAGGCCGCCGCCGAGTCGCCCGACGATGAGGAAGAGGGCCGGGACGCCGCCTCCGAGGGAGAGGGCCGGGACAACGCCTCCGAGGGAGAGGGCCGGGGGGCCGCCGCCGACACCGGCGGCGATGACGATACACGGGACGACGCCGCCCAGACCGGTGAAGAGACGGCCGGTGAAGAGAACGCGGCCAACCGCACGGAAGGTGATAGCGGCGGCAACCCTCTGGAGGGTAAGAAGAAGAGGACGGCGAGGAGGGCAAGGAGGGATCGGAGGCCGCAAGTGCTCGCCAACGTCACCGATCATTTCACGGTAGTCTCCGAAAGTGGCCTACCCTTGGAGCCTTCGTGGGTTGCCAAAGGGTACGGCATGCAACTAGGGTGCATCGTCGAGTGAAGCCGTGCCGATCCTAACTCGGGACCTCGAAGCAAGGAGAACGAGGCTATCGTCCAATCCCTCCTCCGAAGCTTCTCCGACGATACACGTTCCCGGAGCCGTTAAATAAGAAGGTGGACTCTTTAGCTCTCACGAAGATGAGCACCGCCTTGAGCAGGTGGAAGAACCGGCTGAAGGGAAAGATCGAGGCCGGTGAAAGGCTGGGAGAGGATAAGTAGCAAAGACCCGTCGCTCTCCTTAGAAGACTTTAATGCATTCAAGTCTTACTTACGGAAGTGACAGCTGTTAAAAAATGGACCGCACAGGGGAAGAAAATGCGGGATTTGAACTTAGGGACCCACCATTGCGGAAGCGGCGGTTACCGAGGAAAACAGCCCACTTGGGACAAGGAGGATGCCGAGATGGTACGTACGGGGAAAGAAAACCCACTGGCACAAAATCCGGGATGAACGAGGCTAGGAACTTTGTCCGGTCCCGCTACTACTTAGGCGGAAGACGGGGGAATTTATTACGGATCACGAAGACGTGAAGGGTTTCGAGAAGTACCTGGTAAGGATAGTTCTATATTATTTCGCTCATCTTATTAGGCAATGAAGCCAAATGGGCTAACCTTAAGTTCCTTTGTCTAAAGGATGAAGAGTTGACGAAGGGCTGGCCCGTCGTCCCGGGGGTCGACGGAACCGTGGGACACGCCTTTCAACGGGGCGATGAACAAGTACAAGGAGAGGGAGCCAGACAAGCCACCGACGTCGGCTGGCCGTGTGTCCGGCTTTGGCACAAGTATGAAGCTATCCGAGTACTACGGATCGGATGCCAAGACGAGAAAGTTGGAGAGGAGGTCATCGGCTAAGGATAAATCCGAGGTTCGGGAGCTGAAGAAGAAGGTGGAGTCACTAGAGAAGCTGGTGGCCGAAAAGCCTGTGGAGAACACGGAGATGATGAACAAGTTATTGGACGAGAAGATCCGGCAGATCATCCCCCCTGGGTTGATTGAGGGGTTAGCTGCTTGGAATGCGGGAGGTCAAGTGGGGCCGATACATGTGCCCAGCCTTAGCGGCGGCAACTCAAGCTTCCACGTGTCGCCGACGGTGCCGCTCCACCCGACGCCGGCGTCGGGGCTCCACCGAGCCGCCGCGGCTCCAGCCGCCGCCGCAGCTCCAACCGCCGCCGCAGCTCCAACTGGTCGCATCGACGCCCCCAACCGCCGCCCATGTTTCGGCGGTCGCCGAGATCGACGCCATCAAGGAGGTAAACTCATTAGTTACTCCTTCGCGTCATCTTCTTTAACTATATATGCCTTTCGTGACTGCCATCTCACGATGCCCAACATGGCGCCCACGACTCGGGATGAACAATGCATATTTACGCAAACGGTGGAGCCGGCGGCAAGTTGGTGGAAGTTGCTAGCGGCTTTGTCATGGCTTCCCGCGTTATGCACGGCGCTACATTGACGGAAGACGTGGCGAAGGTCAAGTTGGTAATGGTAGTGCCGGAGTACCGCTACGCCATCCCCCCTTTCAACCTCCGGGCGCGAGAAGAAGGCGAGGTTTTGTCCCTTGGGGATTGCACCTCATGGCTTATGAAATGGCCGAAGAACCAGATTCGTGCGGGGGGGTCTTCGGAGTTGTAAGAGAAGCACCGGCGCCACCTCCCCTATCATCCGGCCCAAGATCGCCAACGCCGGACGACACCCTTAAGGAAACGGCGGTCGCCGCCCCCACTACCCTGAAGGAACCGACGGTCGCCGCCGCCACCGGAAGGAACCGACGATCGCCGTCACCACCGGACGCCACAAACGGTTGTTGGGAGCGCTACCGCAACGACCGCCTACTAGACGCACGGTACACCAAGCGGCGGCATCGCAACCGCCACCACCTAAGGTCCGGGACATGGCGCCACTTGATGGCAATGATGTAGATGATGATGATGACATCGATGCCTACATCAACAACGGCGCCTGCAGCCAAGATATGTACATGCCTCCTATGGATGAACAAGCCTTCCGCACACACGGCGATCAACTTAGTCGTCCCCCTACGGTCACGAAGCGGCGCACTGGTCTTCACGGGTCTTTCTCAAGACACTCCTCCGGAGGGCTGGCAATCCAGCTCAAGTCAAGCCTGCTACCGTTTTCAGCCCTAACACGCTGCGTAAGACGATCATCGGGGATCCACCCAAATCAACCCCGGCAACCTCGGAAGCACCACCGGCACCCGAAGCACCACCATCGGCACCACAAGCACCCCCGGTAGGTCAAGTGAAGAAGGGAAGGAAGAGAGGAGCCAAGAAGGGCGCATCTTCGAGCCAGCCTGCTCCTAAGAGGATCCGGGCCGACGACATGGTACCACCTACACCGGATGGCTTGCCCCGGTGTCATGAAGGCTGGTAAACCTATCTCGCCTCCGGACATGGAACACCTCGCAAGTGGACAAATGCTCCCGTTGCGGCACTCTATTCATTATCAAGAGAGCGTCCTTCTTAAAGAAAAGGATCCAAATTACCCGGTGTTCTCGGTCAAGGTGCCGTCCAACCAGAACTTCGTCAATGAAGACCCCGCGGATATCTTCTTCATAGCGTTCGAGGACGTCTTCAATCTATTTCACTCGAAACGGCTCGACTATAACTTGGTCCGCCTATACGCGATTAATCTTCGAGATGAAGATCAACGAGAGAGAGACCCCGCCACATCGCGGTAGCGAATCCCTACTACATGCGCGATAGCCGGCTCCGGGACGGCTCAAGGACACGGACCAAGGCGGTGCGGTACCTCCGAACTTCATGCTCATGCACAAAGAGAGCAACACCATTCTTACTGCCTGTCTTTCCGAGTAAGTACACATCCGCTCACGGCCGTCGTAACTTATGCTTTCTTATATATTTCTTCCATTGCCGATCATTTCCAACATTCCATTTCAATTGCATGTGTGTTGAGCAGGGACAAA
>NC_061512.1:2042883-2168167 GCF_022539505.1 Lolium rigidum | reverse complement strand
TAAAATTGATGCTATTATGTCTATGCTTGCTAATGATAGGACTAATGTTGATCCTAATAATGTTCCATTAGCTTCATTGTGTCTTTGAGTACGAAGAACATGTTGATGTAAACTTCATCGAAGTAATAATTTACAACAATGCTATCTAGACTCAATTCTAGTAATAACTATAGGCCAGTCCTCATAATAATGGTAACGGTTATGATTAATACCAGGAATTCCCTCGTAACGATACTAGAATGTGCGACCTCGGACTTGAAGCCTATGCTTAAAGAATTTATTAGTACACAAAACCGCCTTTAACAGATCAGTTAGAGGAAAAAAGCTCAATAAAATTGATGTTCTTGTTACTAGGGTTGATAGTCTTGCTTCCAGTGTTGATCTGAAATCTAGAAGTTATGCCTGGCTTAGGGATATTGAAAATAAAATTTGTTGGCAAATGCCATTCAAGTTAGAATTAATGAGAATATAAGATTAATGGTCAATCATGGTGTTAGTGGGATAGAGAAGAAAAACAAAAACTAGCTAAAGAGAAAATATAAGAAGTTTGAATTATTACCACCACTAGTAATGATAATGCTTCGATCTTGTAGATTAGATCTTGGGTGTTCCATAGATTAGATCTTGGATTTATTCGTCTTGCGGTAGGAAAATTTTTGTTTTCTATGCTACGAACCCCATCGGCTTGATGTAATCAAAGTACCTTTCCTGGTATAAGTGATTTACATGATCTCATGGTCATAAGGACTAGGTAACTATGTATCGAAAGCTTATAGCAAATAACTTAATGACGTGATCTTATGCTACGCTTAATTGGGTGTGTCCATTACATCATTCATACAATGATATAACCTTGTTATTAATAACATCCAATGTTCATGATTATGAAACTAATCATCTATTAATCAACAAGCTAGTTAAGAGGCTTACTAGGGACTCTTTGTTGTTTACATATCACACATGTATCAATGTTTCAGTTAATACAATTATAGCATGGTATATAAACTTTTATCATAAACATAAAGATATATAATAACCACTTTTATTATTGCCTCTTGGGCATATCTCCAACAGCACCACCATAGAGAATTTAGATAATGGAGCACCTAAAGTACCCTCTGCAACAAGTTGTGTTTGCATGAAAAATAATGTTGATGCTTCTACTCTCGATGTTACTTGATTTGCACTTTCTGCGCCTAGCTGAAAGGCGTTAAAGAAAAGCGCTTATGGGAGACAACCCATGTTTTTACTACAGCAATTTTTTTGTTTTGTTGAGTCTTGGAAGTTGTTTACTACTGTAGCAACCTCTCCTTATCATGTTTTTGTGCCAAGTAAAGTTTCTATGTCAAAGTTGATGTTATATTTGGGATCGCTGCGCAGAAACAGCATTGCTGTCTGTCACGAATCTGGGCACAGTTCTCTGTAGAAAATTCGAAAAAATCTACCAATTTACGAGCGTGATCCTCAGATATGTACGCAACTTTCATTAGTTTTGAGTTTTTCCATTTGAGCAAGTCTGGTGCCAGCTTTAAATTCGTCTTTACGGACTGTTCTGTTTTTGACAGATTCTGCCTTTTATTTCGCATTGCCTCTTTTGCTATGTTGGATTTATTTCTTTGATCCATTAATGTCCAGTAGCTTTATGCAATGTCCAGAAGTGTAAAGAATGATTGTGTCACCTCTGAATGTGTGAATTATTAATTGTGCACTAACCCTCTAATGAGTTTGCTTGAAGTTTGGTGTGAAGGAAGTTTTCAAGGGTCAAGAGAGGAGTATGATATACTATGATCAAGAGGAGTGAAAGCTCTAAGCTTGGGGATGCCCCGTGGTTCACCCCTGCATATTTTAAGAAGACTCAAGCTGTCTAAGCTTGGGGATGCCCAAGGCATCCCCTTCTTCATCGACAACATCATCAGGTTCCTCCCCCGAAACTATATTTTTATTCAATCACATCTTGTGTTCTTTACTTGGAGCGTCGGTTTGTTTTTGTTTTTGTTTTTGTTTGAATAAAATGGATCCTAGCATTCACTTTGTGGGAGAGAGACACGCTCCGCTGTTGCATATGGACAAATATGTCCTTAGGCTTTACTCATAATGTTCAAGGCGAAGTTTCTTCTTCGTTAAATTGTTATATGGTTGGAATTGGAAAATGCTACATGTAGTAATTCTAAAATGTCTTGGATAATGTGATACTTGGCAATTGTGTGCTCATGTTTAAGCTCTTGCATCATTTGCTTTGCACCCATTAATGAAGAAATACATAGAGCTTGCTAAAATTTGATTTGCATATTTGGTCTCTCTAAGGTCTAGATAATATCTAGTATTGAGTTTTGAACAACAAGGAAGACGGTGTAGAGTCTTATAATGTTTACAATATGTCTTTTATGTGAGTTTTGCTGCACCTGTTCATCCTTGAGTTTGCTTCAAATAATCTTGCTAGCCTAAACCTTGTATCGAGAGGGAATACTTCTCATGCATCCAAAATCCTTGAGCCAACTACTATGTCATTTGTGTCCACCAAACCTACCTACTACATGGTATTTCTCCGCCATTCCAAAGTAAATTGCTTGAGTGCTACCTTTAAAATTCCATCATTCACCTTTGCAATATATAGCTCATGGGACAAAATAGCCTTAAAAACTATCGTAGTATTGAATATGTACTTATGCACTTTATATTTTATTAAGTTGCTTGTTGTGCGATAACCATGTTTCTGGGGAACGCCATCAACTATTGTTGAATATCATGTGAGTTGCTATGCATGTCCGTCTTGATCCGAAGGATCTATCATTTTAGTGGTTGGAGCATGCAAAATTGTTAGAGAAGAACATTGGGCCGCTAACTAAAGCCATGAATCATGGTTGAAGTTTCAGTTTTGGACATATATCCTCAATCTCATATGAGAATAATAATCATTGCTACATGCTTATGCATTTAAGAGGAGTCCATTATCTCGTTGTCCATGTTGTCCCGGTATGGATGTCTAAGTTGAGAATAATCAAAAGCGAGAAATCCAAAATGCGAGCATTCTCCTTAGACCTTTGTACAGCGGCATGGAGGTACCCCTTTGTGACACTTGGTTGAAACATGGCATGCAAAGATCCGGTAGTCCAAGCTAAGTAGGACGAGGTGCGGGCACTATTAGTACACTATGCATGAGGCTTGCAACTTGTAAGATATAATTTACATAACTCATATGCTTTATTACTACCGTTGACAAAATTGTTTCATATTTTCAAAATAAAAGCTCTAGCACAAATACAGCAATCGATGCTTTCCTCTTGAAGGACCATTCTTTTACTTTTATTGTTGAGTCAGTTTACCTATCTCCTTCCACCTTAAGAAGCAAACACTTGTGTGAACTGTGCATTGATTCCTACATACTTGCATATTGCACTTGTTATATTACTTTATGTTGACAATATCCATGAGATATACATGTTATAAGTTGAAAGCAACCGCTGAAACTTAATCTTCCTATGTGTTGCTTCAACACCTTTACTTTGATTTATTGCTTTATGAGTTAACTCTTATGCAAGACTTATTGATGCTTGTCTTGAAGTACTATTCATGAAAAGTCTTTGCTATATGATTCACTTGTTTACTCATGTCATTACCTTTGTTTTGATCGCTGCATTCATTACATATGTTTACAAATAGTATGATCAAGATTATGATGGCATGTCACTTCGAAATTATCTTTGTTATCGTTTTACCTCGCTCGGGATGAGCGAAACTAAGCTTAGGGATGCCGATACGTCTCCAACGTATCGATAATTTCTTATGTTCCATGCTACTTTATTGATGATACCTACATGTTTTATGCACATTATATGTCATATTTATGCATTTTCCGGAACTAACCTATTAACAAGATGCCGAAGAGCCAGTTCTTTGTTCTGCTGTTTTTGGTTTCAGAAATCCTAGTAAGGAAATATTCTCGGAATTGGACGAAACTTTCTCCCAGGGTCCTATTTTTGCACGAAGCTTCCAGAAGACCGAAGAGATAACGAAGTGGGGCCACGAGGCAGCCAGGGGCTAGGGCGGCGTGGCCCAAGCCCTGCCCGCGCGGCCCTGCCCCCTGGGCCCCTCGTGTGGCCCCCCGCGTTGCCCTTCCGCCTACTTAAAGTCTCCGTCGCGAAACCCCCAGTACCGAGAGCCACGATACGGAAAACCTTCCAGAGACGCCGCCGCGAATCCAATCTCGGGGATTCGGAGATCGCTCCCGGCACCCTGGCCGGAGAGGGGATTCATCTCCCGGAGGACTCTACACCGCCATGGTCGCCTCCGGAGTGATGAGTGAGTAGTTCACCCCTGGACCATGGGTCCATAGCAGTAGCTAGATGGTCGTCTTCTCCTTGTTGTGCTTCAATGTTGGATCTTGTGAGCTGCCTAACATGATCAAGATCATCTATCTGTAATTCTATATGTTGTGTTTGTCGGGATCCGATGGATAGAGAATACTATGATTATGGTGATTATCAATCTATTGTTTATGTGTTGTTTATGATCTTGCATGCTCTCCGTTATTAGTAGAGGCTCGGCCAAGTTTGTACTCTTAACTCCAAGAGGGAGTATTTATGCTCGATAGTGGGTTCATGCCTCCATTAAATCTGGGACAAGTGACGTGAAAGTTCTAAGGTTGTGGATGTGCTTGTTGCCACTAGGGATAAAACATTGATTCTATGTCTAAGGATGTAGTTGTAGATTACATTACGCACCATACTTAATGCAATTGTCCGTTGCTTAGCAACTTAATACCGAATGGGGTTCGGATGATAACCTCGAAGGTGGACTTTTTAGGCATAGATGCAGTTGGATGGCGGTCTATGTACTTTGTCGTAATGCCCAATTAAATCTCACTATATTTATCATATCATGTATATGCATTGTTATGCCTTTCTCTATTTTGTCAATTGCCCGACTGTAATTTGTTCACCCAACATGCTTTTATCTTATGGGAGAGACACCTCTAGTGAACTCGTGGACCCCGGTCCTATTCTTTACATAGCATACAATCTACTGCAATTGTGTTTTATCTGTTTTCTTTGCAGACATCTTCCACTCGATACGTTTAATCCTTTGTTACAGCAAGCCGGTGAGATTGACAACCTCACTGTTTCGCTGGGGCAAAGTACTTGGGTTGTGTTGTGCAGGTTCCGCGTTGGCGCCGGAATCCCGGTGTTGCGCCGCATCACATTTCGCGACCATCAACCTTCAACGTGCTTCTTGGCTCCTCCTGGTTCGATTCAACCTTGGTTTCTTTCTGAGGGAAAACTTGCCACTGTGCGCATCATACCTTCCTCTTGGGGTTCCCAACGGACGTGTACATCTACGCGCATCACGGCCTAGGAGGCTTTGGTGTGGCCGGCCCCTCCCCCTTGCCCCTCATTATATAGGTGGAAGCCCCAAGAGTTGTAGTCCAAGTCTTCGAATAAGACCCCAACAACAAAACCTACCTTTGGTGGGAAACCTACTCAAGATGGGAGTCCTACCCAAGGTGGGACTCCCACCTTTCCTTGAGGTGGGGTGGCCGGCCACCTTACATGGAGCCCACCTGGGACTCCTCCCCTTAGGGTTGGCCGGCCAAGCTAGTGGAGTCCCTCCGGGACTCCACCTTCCATAGTGCTTTTCTTCCGAACTTTTCTAGAACCTTCCATAAATGCACCGGATCATTTTCAAACTTATAAAATGACTTCCTATATATGAATCTTATTCTCCGGACCATTCCGGAACTCCTCGTGATGTCATGGATCCCATCCAAGACTCCGAACAAAACTTCGAACTCCATTCCATATTTAGTATCTACTCAAACGACATCAAACCTTAAGTGTGTCACCCTACGGTTCACGAACTATGCAGACATGGTTGAGACTTCTCTCCGACCAATAACCAATAGCGGGATCTGGAGATCCATGTTGTGCGTGGAGGCAACAACTTCCTTGTGACGGTAAAGCACACGTCTGTTGGGAACCCCAAGAGGAAGGTATGATGAGCACAGCAGCAAGTTTTCCCTCAGAAAGAAACCAAGGTTTATCGAACCAGTAGGAGATGAAGGCCACGTGAAGGTTGTTGGTGGAGGAGTGTAGTGCGGCGCAACACCAGTGATTCCGGCGTCAACGTGGAACCTGCACAACACAATCAAAATACTTTGCCCCAACTTAACAGTGAGGTTGTCAATCTCACTGGCTTGCTGAAAACAAAGGATTAAACGTATGGTGTAGAGAATGATGTTTTTTTGCGAAGAACAACAAAGAACAGAGATTGCAGTAGATTGTATTTCAGATGTAAAAGATTTGACCGGGGTCCACAGTTCACTAGTGGTGTCTCTCCAATAAGATAAATAGCATGCTGGGTGAACAAATTACAGGTGGGCAATTGACAAATAGAGATTCATATACATATCATGATGACTACTATGAGATTTAATCAGGGCATTACGACAAAGAACATAGACCACCATCCAGCATGCATCTATGCCTAAAAAGTCCACCTTCGGGTTAGCATCCGCACCCCTTCCAGTATTAAGTTGCAAACAACAGACAATTGCATTAAGTATGGTGCGTAATGTAATCAACCCAAATATCCTTAGACAAAGCATTGATGTTTTATCCCTAGTGGCAACAAGCACATCCACAACCTTAGAACTTTCCGTCACTGTCCCAGATTCAATGGAGGCATGAACCCACTATCGAGCATAAATACTCCCTCTTGGAGTTACAAGTATCAACTTGGCCAGAGCCTCTACTAGCAACGGAGAGCATGCAAGAACATAAATAGCACATAATATTCAATATTCATCGGATCCCACCAAACACAACATGTAGCATTACAAATAGATGATCTTGATCATGATAGGCAGCTCACAAGATCTAAACATGATAGCACAAGAGGAGAAGACAACCATCTAGCTACTGCAATGGACCCATAGTCCAAGGATGAACTACTCACGCATCATTCCGGAGGCGGGCATGGTGATGTAGAGCCCTCCGGTGATGATTCCCCTCTCCGGCAGGGTGCCGGAGGCGATCGCCTGAATCCCCCGAGATGGGATTGGCGGCGGCAGCGTCTCTGGAACTTTTTCCGTATCGTGGCTCTCGGTACTAGGGTTTTCGCGACGGAGGGATTAAGTAGGCGAAGGGGCAGCGCAGGGGGGTGCCCGAGGGGCCCACACCATATGGCGGCGCGGCCAGGGGTGGGGCCGCGCCGTCTTATGGGGTGGCCGCCTCGTCGCCCCTCTCCGTCTCCTCTTCGGTGCTCTGGAACCTTCCGTGGAAATAAGACCGTGGGCTTTTGTTTCGTCCAATTCCGAGAATATTTCCGGTGTAGGATTTCTGAAACCAAAAATAGCAGAAAACAGGAACTGGCGCTTCGGCATCTTGTTAATAGGTTAGTGCCGGAAAATGCATCAAAACATCATAAAGTGTGAACAAAACATGTAGGTATTGTCATAAAACTAGCATGGAACATAAGAAATTATAGATACGTTGGAGACATATCAATCCATAATGGCTCCCACATATTCAACGATGACTTAGTGATCGATTGAACCATTTACATACGATACTGATTCCCTTTGTCACGCGATATTTTACTTGTCCGAGGTTTGATCATCGGTATCACGATACCTTGTTCAACCTCGTCTCTGACAAGTACTCTTTACTCGTACCGTGGTATGTGGTCTCTTATGAACCATTCATATGCTTGCAAGCTAATTAGACGACATTCCACCGAGAGGGCCCAGAGTATATCTATCCATCATCGGGATGGACAAATCCCACTGTTGATCCATATGCCTCAACTCATACTTTCCGGATACCTAATCCCACATTTATAACCACCCATTTACGCAGTGGCGTTTGAGGTAATCAAAGTACCCTTCCGGCATAAGTGATTTACATGATCTCATGGTCGAAAGTACTAGGTAATTATGTATCGAAAGCTTATAGCAAATGAACTTAATGACGTGATCTTATGCTACGCTTAATTGGGTGTGTCCATTACATCATTCACATAATGACATAACCTTGTTATTAATAACATCCAATGTTCATGATCATGAAACGATGTTCATCTATTAATCAACAAGCTAGTTATACAAGAGGCTTACTAGGGACTTCTTGTTGTTTACATAACACACATGTATCAATGTTTCGGTTAATACAATTATAACATGGTATATAAACATTTATCATAAACACAAAGATATATAATAACCAATTTATTATTGCCTCTTGGGCATATCTCCAACATATCGCCCGCCTTAGGACAACTAGAGGTTGCTAGTAGTTCTGGTCCCTTCCATATGACAATGTATTGGAGCCTGTCACATTTATTAACCGGCTAAGGCGTTTTCCCGATGTTCATTCTTATATTAAGGTAGTAGCTGATCAGTGTCGATAGATCGAGCTTTGCCGGACTGAAAGGTCACATTTTTATTTTGTACATTCTATTTCAGCTGCAAACATACATAACATATATATTTTACCCAAAATGTAACATACAAGTTGGGATGCACACAATTCCCTTATTTCTTTTTGTTTTCTGGTCTACAACAAACTATAACACAACTACTACTTCCCCCATCTAAAATATCCAGACATAGCACTTATAATCGCGAGTAGGATAACGATAGAACCTAAGGAAAATTGTAGATTTTTCTCCATCAGAAGTGTGTATCTTTGTATCTTATTTATCTTCAACCTAGTTGCTTGCACATTGATGTTGTGTCCATTGGCGATATCGACCAACTGCAACTCCATTTGCATGTTCTCTTCTATAACTCTCTTCATTTTCTCATCGACCATATCCATTGCTTTCTCCATGTCCCAGATTGTTGCATTAGCTAACTCTAGCTTCTTTTCAACCTTCTTTCTTTCTTCATCAGATTTCCTCTTCCCATCCCTTCTCAATTTAATTTTGCTAGAATAACTAGCTTCCCTTCGAGACAGTGTTGATATTGGGCACATCCTCCTAGAATACCACGTTCACAGACTGATTCTTCCTAAGTAATTTTCAAAAGAAATTCAATCGGAATTGAAGGTTATAATACCTCATCCAACGAGGAGTAGCTCATGACAACGTCAAGGAGCCCGCCATCTTCATTTGTAATAACCAAGGTGACACGACGACGGTGCCGATTTGAGGGCGGCGTGCGGCGATTTCAGCGGAGGCAATGTGATGCGGCGTGCGACCTCGCGGTGGGGGATCTAATCCAGGAAGCGAGATTCAGTCAGCGACGCGGTCAGGCGGCGGCTGTTCGGGAGGATGCTTACTTTAGATCTGAGCTGATTTGGTGTCCGTCCCCTATGGCTTTGCCCATAAATAAAGAGCATTCGGAGCCTCCCCATATTTTCATTCTTCGTATTTAATTTAATTTGCATCTTTCTACTTATGTAAATGTGATGTAAATGCATATAAATTTGCTATTTTTTTACATCTCAATATTGGTGTGTCTTATTTCATAGATGGACAGTGGGTCGATGTACCACGAGAACCGTATGACCAATGTGTACCTTGATGGTGTGACCGAGGTTTTGAAAGCAGCTGAAGATAATGTGGTTCATACAAAGGACCCGTGGGTACCTTGCATGCGTAATGACTGTGAAAACAACAAGAGTTTTACAAATATTACACAAATCCAAACTCAATTGATCAATGGAGGTTTCATGGCGGGGTATAAATGTTGGATCCAACATGGGTAACAATAAAGTGCAGATGATGATGATTATGAAGAGCAGATCAGTGTAGGGATGCAAACACGAAGGATGTCCAGACTACCACCATACTTCCGTCAACTCATGGCGATAGTCAAACAAATGATGACGTGAGCAGCCCAACACATGAACCAGATGATGTGACTCAGATGCTGCGGGATTTTGGAGATAACTATAAGGATCATAATATTTACAACAAATATCTTTGTATGACAGAAGACTCAGAAAAACCAATGTACCGAGGGTGTAAAGCTCACAACACAAAGTTGGGTACTATTCTTGAACTGTTGCAGATGAAGGAAAAGTTTGGATGGTCAGATAAGAGTGTAACAGTGTTGTTGACATTCTTACATGACTTTCTTCCGGATAGAAATCACATGCCAGTGAGTACGTACAAAGCTAAGTGGATTGTGTGTCCATTCGGAATGGAAGTTCATAGACATGCATGCAAAAAAATGATTGTATATTGTGCCGTGGTGATGCGTGCATCAATTTGCATGAATGTCCGAAGTGCAAATTTCCTAGGTTCAAGGTTTGGAAGGATGAGGATATGGCCGTTGATAGTGAGGATGAAATGGATACTGATCAGGCGAGCCAGGTGCAGAAAAAAACGGGATAGGAAGAACATCCCAATAAAAGTTTGTTGGTACCTGGTTATTATTTCTCGTTTGAAACTCTTATATGCAAACCCTGATACATCAAAACTAATGCGTTGGCACGCAGCGGAGCGCATTGTGGACAACATGTTAAGACACCATGCTGACTATGTGTAGTGGAGGAACGTTGATAGGATGAATTCTTCGGAAATGATCCTAGGAATGTAAAGTTTGCACTCATCACGGATGGAATGAATCCCTTCGGCAACATGAGTACCACCCACATCACCTAGCCCATGAATCTCAGCATTTACAACCTTCCTCCAAGGTTGTGCATGAAGCGAAAGTATATCATGCTAACAAGACTCATCGAGGGCCCGAGATAACCTGGTAATGATATTTTGATGTGTACCTTGCCCTTTGGTAGAAGATTTGAAACTTCTTTGGATTGAAGGGGTTAAATTATTTGATGCGCATTTGAAGAAAGTTTACCCTCAGATGAATGTTGATATTAACCATCAATGATTATCCTTCTTATGGGAACACCTCTAGCTAGGCCCTAAAAGGGAACAATGTGTGTGTTCATTCCTAGACAACACATCATATCGTTATTTGGATGAGTGTAAGAAAACAATGTACATGCGGCATCAGAGGTTTTTGCCAAGGAATCATCGATATCGTAAGTTGAAGGAAAAGTTTGACAACACCATTGAGAAAAATTTGGCACCTCCAAATTTAAATGGCACCCAGATCTATGCTTAGCTTAAGGACCTAAAAGTTGTGCATGGAAAATGACAGTTTAAACGTGTGGGTAGAGGACAAGGCCGTGGAAAGAAGAAAGACAAAAACAAAGAAACCGATGAAGTAAACACTCCCAAGAAAAAACCGTTTGGAAGAGTAGATCGATACTTTGGGACTTACCTTACTAGCAGTATCTCGAGGTTCGGCATTACATCGATGTAATGCATGTTGAGAAGAATGTGTGCGAAATCATAAAGGGACATTGTTGAACTTGAAGGACAAAACAAAAGATAGTGCAAACGCATGGCTTGAAGCTATGAAAATAAGAGGGATAAAACCACCTACGGAAGGTGAAGCTCAATTAAGAAATCCACCCAATGTGAGTTATGTCCGCGACAAAAAGGAGGCAAAAGGGATGTGTAAGTCTCTCTATTTGATGCATTTTCTGACGGGTTATTCCACAAACATGCAACGAATTATTTCAAATAAAGAAAACAAACTGACGGGCTTGAAGTCTCACGACTGCCATGTTTTGATGACACAGACGCTCCCTGTCGCAATCATGAATATCTTGATACCACATGTTCGAGAGACTCTAACAAAGTTGTGTGAATTTTTAACATAATTTCTAGGAAGGTGATTGATCCTAATATGCTTGATGAGCTACAAACAAGTGTGGTGGAGACTCTATGAAATTTAGAGATGATATACGCTCCATAATTCTTTGATATAATGGTTCATCTTATTGTTCATCTTGTGCACGAGAAAAGGATGCGCGGTCCCGTATTTCTGCGAAGCATGTACCCATTTGGACGCTTCATGGAAATTCTTAAGAACTATGTGAGTAATCGAGCACGTCCACATGGAAGCATCATTGAGGGCTATATTACCGAAGAGGTGGTTGAGTTCCGCGTTGATTACATGCATGGCATGTCCTGACCCAATAACCGTACCTAGGTTTATCCATGATGGGAAACTTTTTTGTTTCGGAAGAACTGGAAAGATCAAGATCACTCCAACTGCCACTGAATATTGTCAGGCACATTTCACTGTGTTGAAGCACACGAAGGAACTCACTCCATACATGGAAGAACATATTCAGATTTTAAAAGAAACACATCCAAATCGACATTCCGTCAATAAGCTCCACAGTTTGTTGTTTGACACATGGTTCACTGAGCGCGACTACATGATGTTGAAACGAAATACATCCATCTTGATGTTCTAGCGAGTGAGGTCAGACAATTTCAAGTGTACAAAATCAACGGGTACACATTTGCTATGAGGGAAAAAACTAGCACAACAACAACACAAAATATTGGTGTTTGCTTAGAGGCATTAGAAGCAAATGACGAAAAACAACTCTACTACGGATACATATAAGAGACTTGGGAGCTAGAATATGTGGATTTTAGATATCCATTGTTCCGTTTTCATTGGGTTAGTAAATATCAAGTGAATCCAGATGACAGTGGACACACTACCGTTAACCTCGATCGTGTTGCTTACAAAGACGATCCATTCGTACTAGCTAAACTTGTTCATCAAGTGTATTACATCGTCGGCCCAAAGAATAAGAAAACACACATTATTATGCCGTCAAAACAAAGTATCATCGGTGTGGACGGTTAATGAGTCCACTAGTGGAAAACAGGGCTTTCGTGGGAGCCTTTTGTCGCGGGCGCGCCTGCACCCGCGACAAATGGCCTGGCCACGTCGCCCAGAAACCATGTGGAGCGGGCAGGGCCTTTTGTCGTGCCCTTTTGTCGCGGGCCGTATCTCGACCCGCGACAAAAGGTGTCTGAGTGCTGGGGCTTCCTGTCGGCACCCCTTTTGTCGCGGGTCGTAATACGGCCCGCGACCAAAGGGCCATGGCTATATATAGACACGCAGTCAGCCCCCCCCCCCACCTCATTTTTTCCTTGGTGGTGAAGGTGGAGGTGTATGCTAGCTCATTTTTTCTACATGTGCACAAGAGGTGTTTGATGGAATGCTTGTAAGAGGGATGCCACTTGATTTTATTTGATAAGATTTCTCCTCTTTTTGATCCTAAAAGGTTAGCAACTATTTTCTCGTATATATATACATAGTCCGTACGATACTAATTTTAGAAAGGTGGTTGCATCTGATACATATATAATTGTACTTATGATGCAGATGAGTCATCCATGGATGTACGGTAACCGATGTGCCCCCGCTTTCAGAGAGGGCGTGAATTCTTTCCTGCTTGTGGCCGAGGCCAACAAGTTGAAGCAAGATTTTATGTGCTGTCCATGTCTAAAATGTAAGAACGAGAAGGATTACTCTTGCTCAAGAGACATTAAGAGCCACCTGCTTCGGTTTGGATTCATGTCCAACTATAATGTTTGGACCAAGCACGGAGAAGAAGGGGTTATGATGGAAGACGGCGATGAAGAAGAAGATAATGATGACCAGTACCGATCTATGTTCTCTGGAATGCGATGATACCGCAATGGACGACAATGAAGAAGAAGGAGGTGAAGAACATGCATCGGATGATCCCGTTGATGATGATCTTCGTCGGGCCATTTCGATGCAAGAAGAGAGCTGTGGCACGGATAAGGAGAGGTTGCGGTTCGACAAGATGTTAGAGGACCACCACAAATTGTTGTACCCAGGTTGTGAAGATGGGCATAGAAAGCTGGGTAGCATATTGGAATTGCTGAAATGGAAGGCAGAGGTCGGTGTGACTCGACTCGGGATTTGAGAAATTGATGATAATATTAAAGAAGCTGTTTCCAAGAAATAATGAATTGCCCGTCAGTACATATGAAGCAAAGAAGCTTGTCCGCCCTCTAGGATTAGATGTGCAAAAGATACATGCATGCATTAATGATCGTATCCTCTACCGCGGTGAGAAGTACGAGAATTTGAATAAATGTCCGATATGTGGTGCATTGCGGTATAAGATCGGAAAAGATGACCCTGGTGATGTTGAGGGCGAGCCACCCGGGAAGAGGGTTCCTGCGAAGGTGATGTGGTATGCTCCAATAATACCACGGTTGAAACGTTTGTTCAGAAACAAAGAGCATGCCCGAGTTGTTGCGATGGCACATGGAAGAACGTAAGAAAGACGCGATGTTGAGGCACCCCGCTGATGGTCGGCAGTGGAGAAACATCGGGAGAGAGTTCCCGGATTTTGCGGGTGAGGCAAGGAACTTATACTTTGGTCTAAGTACGGATGGCATGAATCCTTTTGGGGAGCGAGCTGCAGTCACAGCACCTGGCCCGTGACTCTATGTATCTACAACCTTCCTCCTTGGTTGTGCATGAAGCGGAAGTTCATTATGATGCCAGTGCTTATCCAAGGCCCAAAGCAACCAGGCAACGACATTGACGTGTACCTAAGGCTATTAGTCGATGAACTTTTGGAGTTGTGGGCCAAACCAGGTGTACGTGTGTGGGATGAGCACACCGAGCAAGAATTTGACCTACGAGCGTTGCTATTCGTAACCATCAATGATTGGCCTGCTCTCGGTAACATTTCGGGACAGGACGAGCAAAGGATACAATGCATGCACACACTTGTTTAGATGAGACTGAAAGTAAATATTTGGAAAAAAGCAGAAAAGTTGTGTACCCGTTCAATCGTCGTTTCCTTCCGCGCAAGCATCCCTTAAGGAAAAAAGGCAAGCATTTCGATGGCGAGGCAGACCGCCGTCCGAAGCCTATCCCCCATAGTGGTGCTGATATATTTGACATGGTCATGGATTTAAATGTTATCTTTGGAAAGGTTCCAGGCAGTCGACCTGTTCCGAAAGACGCTGACGGACACGCGCCCATGTGGAAGAAGAAATCTATTTTTTGGGAGCTAGAATATTGGAAAGTCCTGGAAGTCCGCTCTGCAATCGACGTGATGCACCTGACCAAGAATCTTTGTGTGAATATTCTAGGTTTTCACGGGCGTGTATGGAAAGACAAAAGATACAGGCGAAGCACGGGAGGACCAGGAACATCATAAAGGACGAAACGGCAATCATCCAGGGCGGTTTGTAGGGTCCGCCGGCTACGCTCTTACCAAACAAGAGAAGGAGATCTTTTTTGAAGCCCTATTCGGTATCAAGGTTCCGTCCGGTTTCTCGTCGAATATAAAGGGGATAGTAAATATGAAGGAGAAAAAATTCCAGAACCCGAAGTCCCATGACCATCACGTGCTTATGACACAATTGCTTCCGGTTGCATTGAGGGGACTTCTAGCAAAAAATGTTCGACTAGCCATTGTGAAGATATGTGCATTCCTCAACGCAATTTCTCGAAGGTAATGGATCCGAAACTTTGTCGGGATTACGGAAGATGTGGTCGAATGTCTTGTCAGCTTCGAGTTGTTGTTCCCACCATCCTTCTTCAATATTATGACGCACCTCCTCGTTCACCTAGTTGAAGAGATTAGAATTCTCAGTCCTGTATTTCTACACAATATGTTCCCCTTCGAGAGGTTCATGGGAGTCTTAAAGAAATATGTTCATAACCGAGCTAGGCCGGAAGGAAGTATCTCAAAGGGCTACTGAACTGAGGAGGTCATTGAGTTTTGTGTTGACTTTCTTCCTGACCTTAAGCCGATTGGTGTTCCCGAATCTCGGTATGAGGGGAGGCTGATCGGAAAAGGCACACTAGGAAGGAAAGAAACGGTGTGCAGGGACAAGATTTCTTTCAATCAAGCACACTACACAGTTCTATACAATTCCATCTTGGTGGCTCCGTACATCGAGAAACATAAGAATGTTTTACGAGAAATAAACCCGGGCCAGCCCGAGTCCTTGATTACACGTGAACACATGAATACCTTCGGCAGTTGGTTGCAAAGACATCTCATTAATGACCCATCTGCTGTGGCCTGTGGAGCAGCTGTACTTGTTGGCCAGGTTACCATCTTCAAACATATGTACATTCCAAGGGTACGAGATAAATGGGAATACATTTTACACGATCGACCAAGATAAAAAGAGCACCAACCAAAACAGCGGTGTCCGCTTCGATGCAAAAGACGAGAATGGGCGAGACCACCACATATTATGGATACATAGAGGAGATATGGGAACTTGACTATGGTCCCACTTTTAAGGTCCCTTTGTTTCGGTGCAAATGGGTGAAGCTCAGCAGTATACATATTGACGATAAGTACGGTATGATAACAGTGGATCCCAACAATCTTGCGTACTCGGACGAGCCATTTGTCCTAGCCAGCGAGGTGGCTCAAGTTTTCTACGTGAAGGACATGTCTAGCAAATCAAGAAAAAGAAATCAACAAAAGAATACATCAACCGAGGAGCCAAAGCGCCACATAGTTCTTTCGGGGAAAAGAAACATTGTGGGAGTGGATGACAAGACAGAGACATGTCGGAAGATTATAATAAGTTTAAAGAAATTCCGCCCTTCACGGTGAAAATTGACCCAAGCATCTTACTAAATGGTGAAGATTCTCCATGGCTACGGCGTAGAAGATCACAACACTAGATGGCGATGTAATAATGTATTCTTCATATATAGTTCCCAAGACAATCTCTACATTTATGTAATAATGAGAACCCTTTCCCCAACACCGTTAGAGGAGACAGAGTCTTTCACGGGCTTGCGGGGAAATTTTTCGAGGAGCAGCTTCCGAAGATGCCGTAGGGCGTGTGCACCAACGACATCTTCGAGAAGCTGCGCCACGGGAGATTTCCCAACCCTTTCCTTCATCCATGGGAATGAAACTGTGCTTGGCTTGTTGATCTCCTTGGCAAGGCGTATCGATGCTCCTTTTATAGGCACGGCACCGCTTCTACTTTGTCTTGTTCCTTCGACGGGCGTCGTGCGCTACATGCTTTATCTCATCGAGCAGGTGCGTCCACCCACACGTCCTTATCCCGCCGACAGCCTTTAGTCCCGGTTGCAGCCACCAACTGTGACAAAAGGTTACCGACACATCCTTATCCTGCCGACAGCTTTAGTCCCGGTTGCAGCCACCAACCGTGACAAAAGGTTACCCGCACATCATCCCCCAGATAAAGCCCTCCTGGATAAGCCTCCCCCAGTCTTTTGTCCCGGTTTGAGCCTCCACCCGGGATGAAAGTTTCGCGCGCCACTTCGTTCCCGCCTATTTTCTTCCCGCATTCCCGCCATTTTTCCACTATATATATGTAGGCTTGGACTCATATCTCGCAAACCTCATCACTCTCTCCCATGGCTTCCATCGTATGTCTAACACCCCGGGAGGCGGAGGCGCTTTGCGCCTCGAACTACCCCTGCCCGCCCGGCTACCGCGTCCCGACCGACTGGTTGCTGAGCGTCGGAGGCGTACCGGTCCCTCCTATCCCTCGAGGTGTGCCACGCGAGATGGCCATCACGAACCACTACTATTTCGAGCTCACGCCTGAGCAGCGGAGGAATCCCCAGTGGCATCCCGACTACAGCCCGACTTGGGACAGCTTCTTCATCAATCGGCGTGAGAGGGCGGTTGCCAGGTACGAGGAGGACGGCCCGCCTCCTTCGAACTTCAATGAGGTCGGCCGTCGGATGTGGTGGCGCGGCCGGACTCTCCAGAGCGTCATGGCCTATCGTGGCCCCCGCCTGCGCTACCCTCAATCCCAGCCCACGCGTGGTCATCCGCCGAGGTTCGACAACCGCGACCCCGATGCTAGCAACGATGACGTCGGCGACTATGATGACTACAGTGGCGACTATTATAGGGCTAGGCACTACTATGATTGAATGGCTCTAACATTCGAATCTGGCGATGTATCTTATTTTTCAGTTGAGCTCTGTACTTTAATTTCAGTTCAATCGTAATAAATTTCGTGTCAACCACTTTATTGAACAAAAACAACCGACAACGACTTTATAAACTAAATTTAAACTAATAGAACCGACTACGACTTTATTGAAATTACAATAAAATAGATAAATTACTAGTCTAGTCTCTACTCGTCGTCGGAGGTTGTCTCGTCCAAATGTCATCCCACCGAGGGTCGTTTTCGGTCCAAGTTGTATTCGGGTTCTCGAGCTCGAAGGCGGCGACGGCCCGACGGTGGCGCCTGTTGGACCTGCGTTGTGCCCTAAGGTTAGCAAAGAACGCGTCGGTGTTGTCGACATCGTTGGGGAACTGCGCCCTCCACTGGCGCATCAGCCGCTCGTCGCGCTCGTCGATGGCGATCCTGCGCCGCACTGGCGGTGCCGGCGACGGTCCTCGTCGTCGACGAGGCACGGCGGTGGCGCGAGGAACTCCGCCTCCTCTAGTGATTCAACATCCGGGAAGTTCATGTTGTGCCCTGGCCGCCGAAAGCGCCACGCCGCCGCGTCGTAAGCGCACGCCGCCAGCTCCGGCGTGTTGTACATGCCGAGGGTGAGGCGGAAGCCACCGGCGCGTATCTCGGCGGTGAACCTACCGCTCGGACGCACTCGAACGCTACGGAAACCGGACGCCCCTCGACGACATGGAGGCATCCCGGAGATGAATGAGCGGTGAGGGAGAGGGGTGCCGGCGACGTGTGGTTGCGCCCGCACTCGTCGCTCTATATAGCTCACGCGGGGCATGACACGTGTAAGCGGTGGCTACACGTCGCACGCCGGCGTCGGCGGGGCGAGGCACGTGGAAGCGGTGGCGACACGTGGCACGGGGACGCGACACGAGTGGCACGGCGGCGGTGCACAGGGGTGAAACATACACGACTATCCGTTTCATATGATGCGAGATGCAAATAGGTATATGGATGACATATTCATGTTCATTAGCCTTTTCTGATCAATATTCATATATAAAACATTTGTATTTGAGTTACCATTCAAAAGTTATTGAAATAATAGTTTTATTAATTTAAAATAGAAAAAAGAAAAGGGGTGAAGAGGGGAGATGAGCTGATCCGTGGCACAACCCATCCAACGGCTCTAGGCCGTTGGATTCAAACGGCGAGCCGTTGGATGGGCTGTGCCACGGATCAGCTCCTACCCTTTGTCGCGGGTCGAGCCACGGCCCGCGATAAGAGCCCCCTTTTATCGCGGGTGGTGGCACGACCCGCGATAGAGGGGCCTTTATCGCGGGTCGTGCCACCACCCGCGATAAAAGGGGGTAGGTATAAAAGGGGTGCGCCGCGGGCGGTGCCTCCACCCGCGACACCGGAGGCCAACACTTAGCGATTTGAGCGCCGCCAGGCTGCCCATTTTTTCCACCGCCGCCGCCGTCGCCGACATCGCCGCCTCGAGCTCCTCCGGCGCCACCCCCGCCACCTCTGCGCCTCCGGCCGCCGCCGCAGCCACCTTCTGCGCTTCTGCCGCGCCGGCATCTTCCCCATCGCCCTCTGCCGCGCCGCCGGCCTCTGCCGCTCCGCCGCGCCGCCGCACCGCTGGCCTCTGCCGCGCCATCTCCCTCAGCAGCCTCCCTCTGCGGCGCCGCCCACAGAAGGTAGCCGGCCGCCGGCCCGGCCCTTTTTTTTTAGTTTTTTATGTAACTAGTTATTAGTTTAATTTTTTCGTAAGTATTTCTACTTAGTTAATTAGTTAGGTATTTTATTATATATATAGTTAAGTTTAATTAGTTAGGTATTTGTAGTTGGTTAATTAATTAGTTAGGTATTTTAGTATATATAGTTAATTAGTTGGGTATTTTGTTTTAGAATTGAATTTTTTTATATAATTTAGTTAATTAGTTTATGTTTTTGTTTAGTAATTGGTTTTAAGATATTCAGTTTCGTAACTTTCGGAACCGACGCCAAACCCTAGTAGACGACTCCTCCACCCCTCCCCCTCGCAAAAACCATAGTGGCGCCAAACAACCGACGCCGACCCCCTCCCCCCTCGCAAAAACCCGTCGCCGGCACCCTCCCCCTCTCGCAAACACGCGCCCTCTCCCTCTCGAAAACACGCGCCGACACCCCTCTCCCTCTCGCAAACACGCGCACTCTCCCTCTCGCAAACACGCGCCGACACCCCTCTCCCTCTCGCAAACACGCGCCGACACCCCTCTCCCTCTCGCAAACACGCGCACTCTCCCTCTCGCAAACACGCGCCGACACCCCTCTCCCTCTCGCAAACACGCGCCGCCCTCTTCTCCCTGCTCCACGCCGAGACTTCCCCTCCTTGAGCCTACCCCATATGTGGTTAGGGTTAGGGTTTGGTTAGTGTTTGATTAGGGTTAGGGTTAGAACATGTACTTATCGATTTAATTTTTTGCAGAAACAATGGATCCATTCGAAAGGGACTTGGAACAGGAAGACATTTTCGCGAACATAATCCGCGATGGTGATGGAGAAGCCGGCGGCTCCGGTGATCATGGAGAAGCCGGCGGCTCCGGTGATGGAGAGGCCGACGGCTCCGGTGATGACGAGGTATACGATTAGTATAGATGCATTAATGGAATTCTATATGTACATATGTATATAAATTAATTAATTTTTATTCTCTTAGGCCTCCGAAGATAAGTTGGACAAACGAGGCCCGGCAAAGAAGTTGACCAAAAAAAAACCACTTCACAATTGAAGCTATATCACCGGAAGGCCAACCTGTGGCACCCTCGGTACATCGAACGAAATTTAAAAATCAGTGCGGAGTTCTGGTTAGGGATTCTCTCCCGATCACTATTAGAGAATGGAACAAGACCAAGAAAGTGTCCGAAAATCAGGTTGCCGATAGGTACAAAGATACACTTTTAACGACCTCATGGAACATTTCACTTTGCCACATCTGGGATCGGAGTCTGAGAATGCTAAGCAGAGGGCGCTAGTGAAGAAATGGGCTCTTAAGAAGATGGGGGAACTTTTCCGGGCGTATAAGAACCGGTTATGGGCAACTTATAAGGCCGAGAAAAAGCCTCCAGTATTCGAGAACTATCTATCGAAGCAGGAGCATAATTGGGAAGAATTTGTGAAGTACAAAGAATCAGAGGAGGCTGTGAACCTGTCCAAGAAAAACCAGAAGAATGCAAGCGAGAAGAAATATCACCATCATACGGGGCGAGGGGGCTACGAAGTAGCCATGCCTAAGTGGGATGCACAAGAGGCTGAGATGGAGCGGAATGGGATCACTCCAGAACGCACGCAAGAAGGATGGGACATTAGGGCTCGAAATTGGTTCCTCGCGCATGGCTGTGAGTATGACATGAAGACAGGGAACATTGTTGAAAGTGACAGCAGGGTTAGGGTACCCAGGGAAAAATGGATTGAAGTGACGACAGAAATAAAAGCGGGAAAACTAAAGTTTGCTCCCGATAGAGAGAAAGACTTGCTGACGCTTGTCCTCGGTAATCCTGAGAAGGGAGGACGAACAAGAGGCTTCGGCCCTAGTGTTCCGTGGTCGCTTGGGTTTCCGGCCGACGCGGAGACTTATAGAAGCCGAGCGAGACCCCGTGGACGGAATCAAGGAGCAAACACCTTGTGATCTCCATGAGGTGTTCAGGAACATGTCTGTTAAGGTGGCGGTCGGCTATGTGTTACCTGCATTTGGACCTGAAGGTGAGCCGGCAACATGGCATGGCAATGAGGTTCCAACTGGCTATGCTCGTGTCGGGGTGGATTCAGTTGTACCGTCGTGGGAGACATTGGAGCTCCAGTTCCCTGGAGGTGATGGGGGGGTTACACTCAGAGAGGTGCTTGGGAGAAATCATTCTGCGGGAAAAGAAGAACATCAAGGCGCCGGGCTGGGTAGCCCCTAGTATCGGTCGTCCAAGGTCACCATCACCTCCTCCCGGATGATCGCGAGGCCACCACCATCTCCTCCTACCGATCACATGTCGCCACCATCACCCCATGGGTACGACGTCGACCACGACATCCGTAGTCCATCTCCATCTCCAGCGCCGCCGCCTCCGCCCACTAAGACTCGGAATGCACCCTACCGGAAGCGTTTCAAGAGTCCTATCCGCAAGATGTCGCCCCTCCCAAAAGTACCAAAGGTTCCTCCCCCCCCGTCCTTGGGATCTTACTGTCGAGGAAAATGCGGCCGCTGTTGCGAAACACAACTATGATCATTTCCATAAGCCAAAACCTCCAGCGCTAGAGCCATACACCGAGAAGCAAAAAGCATATGCTACTTCTTTTCTGAACACACCATCGCAATATGACTTACACGAGAAGAAGGATGACTATACACGCCACCTTGCGAGGGTAATTGATGACAAGAGGGAGAATGAAAAGGCTAAGAAGAACAAGGATGACAAGGCTAAGAAGAAGGATATTGCTACCACGAGCAAATCATCAGCTAGAAGTTCCCCTGCTCGGAGATCAGCCCAAACAATCGATCCCAGCACTCAAAGTGCTGAATGTTCCCAAGGTGTACCAGGAACATGGTGGTTTCCTGCTGGAAGAAGCTGCAAGCCTAGCGGCTGCCTGTTCGGTTACCGTGGAGGAATTGCTGTGCGCGGCGGATGCTTGCGAGTACCCACTACTGATATAGTTCCTCAATTTGTCTACGGGGCCGACTTGGTCAGCAAAGAGCAGCTGCATAAACCGCCAACACATATGCGGAATTTGCATCAGTGGTACCTTGATGCATGCAAGGAGAACATAAGGTTCATCGTGGCGCATATACCACGTGAATATTACTACCGAAAGGAGGAGATCCATATTGAGATAAATGAACTCGGCAGTTATTCAATTTAGATGCCCTCGACAAATCTCTCATGATTTGCTATTGCTTGTAAGTTGTTAACTACATATAAGTTCATTTTCATTCAGTTCATATTCGTTTTCATTGCATATACTCATTATTTCTTATGTGTTCTCTTATGCAGACTGAAGATCAGTGAATGCAAAAGTCACAATATTATCAATATTGGGTTTGTTGACCCAGATAAAGTAAATGTTCAAACGGTAAAGTATAACCGCGAAGAAACGGGGCGGAAACCTACTAAGGTTTTTGGGGGAGCAATATTTCTGTGATTCAATATTTTTTCCTTACAACTACGAGTGAGATTCTTAATGATCTTTTATGCACATCCAATTTTTCTTACTCGATGTTAAGTGTAATTCCTGACGTATATACATAACATGTGCAGCTTCCACTGGATACTACTGGACATTAAAGTTGATAGGGAATAGTCGAAGTAAGAGACCCACTGAGTAGAGGCGTGGACGGGTTCCGCGACTTGCAGAAGTTGCTCCAAGTGTAATTTCCTTCATCGCCGCGCTATATCTTTCGTGAGATATCAATTAATTATCCACTCATTCAATCATTCTTTTGCTTGGCAGGGCTTGGACAGCTTTCAAGAACCATCATAAGCGAGTACACAGGCGGAGAAGCTAACATTCACTCTGCATGCCGTGCCCTCAGCAGCCACAAGGGACGAATCTATGTGGATACTATGTTTGCGAGTCCATTCGCATGTTAACCACTGAGAAGCAGAACAATAATAAATTCAACGTAAGCAATAATATTCACAACTTTATTTATTTTCGTCAATATTTCGTTATCAACATTGATATAGTCATACTCATCTCATTTTCCTATATAGGTCGACTACATGCGGGACACACTCCAACCAAAGGAACACCTACTAGGAATTGCGGAGGAACTGGCGGGACTTTTGGTTAAAGAAGTACTAAACAACAAAGGCTTGTTTAGTCCAAATAGAAGCTCTACCTCCAAATAGACGGTCGTTAGTACCGCTTGTCGATCGTGAGCTAAATGTGTATATATATATATATATGTAAGGGGAATCTACATGTAAAGGGGAATCGACTTTTGCTTCCAATATTTGTTTGATCGATCTATATATATATATATAATGAATGAACGTGTACCACTTCTAGTAGCGTACAAATATATGCAACTTTTATTTTCGAATGAAAAATGAGGTGGCGGGGGGGGGGGTGCTGCACCCCTCAAACCCTAAAGCAGCAGCGTTGTGCGCCCGCCACGTAGAGAGCCTTTTGACGCGGGTGGTAATACCACCCGCGACAAAAGGGCCTGTCCCCTGCGCGCCCCGCGGCTGCCACGTGGTGGACCTTATGTCGCGGGTCGTAAGAGACCCGCGACAAAAGGTGGACCTTTTGTCGCGCCTCCCTTGTCGCGCCTGGCCGCCCGCGACAAAAGGGTCATACGACCCGCGACATTAGGCATGTTTTCCACTAGTGGTCCAAATATGATGCATATTTAAGCATACAAATCAATCATATTGTTACTCATCCCATGCCCCATGCATCTAGCTACAACTATTCCTATTATGCATGATTAGAAGTTCTTATTTATTTTCATATGATATTGGATCAATTAGTAGTTTTAGTAGGATTTTATTACTTTTCCTTATCTTTGACATGTGCGTAGGTGTTATGGACAATTATTTATGATAAATGAAGGCAAAAGGGACCAGACTTACCCATATGGGATGTGAGAAAAGTGATATTTTCCACCATCTTATATTTAAGATATAAGGCCATGGTGTTGTATCCCTCGTCTATATGAGTCCAATAAGCCGAAGAACACTTCAATCGGAGTCCGTATGAAGAAATGGCGAAAGAAATACGAAAAGTGTCACATTTTAATCATTTGTTTTTGCAAAACCATGGCAAAGCAATGAACATCAATAATAAAGTGCCTCATACTCCTTTGGATTGGATTTAATCGACATGAGTGGTGGCAACGCCAGTCATTATGTACATACTAGTGTGGGTCAATTAAATATAATCGAAGGCAATACAAAGTAGCACATATAATAAAAATAGATGAATCCATAATACCAAATAAAATGCACAACTAATGTTCTTGCACATACGAGAATGTACTATATATAGGACTATCCCTTCCACTAAAATGCACCACATTTTGATCACTGGGTTATGCAAATCAGTGGAAAAGCAATGAAAATCAATAATTAACATAATCCTTCATATGAACAAAGAACATAACGTACTTCACTTCCAAGAGTTAGATCTAAAGTACCCTGAAAAATGCACAACCAATGGTATTATGAATTCCACTAAGGTGTTTTAGACCAACCCTTGAAACAAAAGGTCCAGAGTTGAATAATTGACACACTAAAATTGGGGGCCTATAGGAAGAGAGCACAAACGAATCAATGAGATGATCCAACATTTACCAAGAAGCATGCAACACGAATGAGCTTGTACACAACACTAGGTAAATACTGACCATAGAAAGAAAGTAAACAACAAGCCTCATCAGGAACGGAGCCAGGAATGTTACTTGGAGGGGGTAATAGAACAAAACTTTTCTTGGAGGGGGCCAGATAGGAAAATATTCAAAAATTTAGGGAGCAATTCACATTTATTTTGTGGATCTTTCAGCAAATTTTCCAGCATAGGGGGGACATGGCCCCAGCTGGCAGCCCCCTAGCTCCGTCCCTGAGCCTCATACAACCTTCACACAATACACTCAAAAGATGATCGCTTAGCAACACGTATCATGCACAAGTAATTGCATGCCTGCATAACACTTACTAAATGGAATCCCTATGATTAAATTGTACGTGGAACATATTAATCATTGGCAGTGGTAAAATAACAATGTACATGGTGTGCTAGTGCCTAGTAATAGCAATTAGTGTGGGAAAACCAGTCATAGTTGAGATGCAGTAGAAGCAACCAATTGGGATTTTCCACTCACGCATCAAGAAGTCTAGTCATCGATCTAACAACGAACATAACCATGAATAATACCATGGCTACAAATCTGCATTGTGCAATATGACTAATCTGACCACAATCCTACTAGTCCATAGACCAAACATACTAATACATGGATTGGAACCCTAAGACAATGGTTACCGTTACATGTATACAATGCATGTCATCCAGGTCTACGTTCACAAAAGCTTGGTAATAGTGGGAGTTGGGCTCCCTGCCATTGATGAGTTCAACGAAGATCTTCCTCACATAGGAGAAGATTAAGCTCTTACTCATGGACAATCGCGGTCGAGGTCGAGTCAATAGTCAGGTCGCCATCCGAATCTTCCACCGAGCACTCCGTCGTTGCATTGTGGTGTTGCAATGGATCTGCCGATGAACTATCGATGAGATGGGAGAGGAGAGTGAGTCGAGGGACAATGAGCAGATTTATGACATGTGCGGTTGAAGGGACACATGCAGTGTCACCCGCTCCTTCCCCACGTGTGCAACCGAGTCATTGATTTGCACTCTTGTGAGCCTCACTCCATAAAAACTGCCGATTCAGCACTCCCAGTGGGTCTGGCTCTAAGTTGCTTTAAGCAACGCACTAGCTTAGCCCAAAGGCGTATGTGGGCATCCAATCATCCCGATTTTGGGCCCATTGGCCACAAGCCACCGGCAGCCGCCCTCCATAGGCCCAAAGAACCAGGCTGCAATAGCCTTGACACCGTCGATGATGGGAGCGTCGACTTCCATTGGAGCCACGGCTGCCCATCCACGATCATTCTGGGGCTTCTTCGATTAATGCACGTGTGCCGTCTAGGACGACAATAACACTCTCATCGTGAGGACGGGAAAGGAGAAGATGACCCACCGAACATCGTCTGTTCCTCAGGGGTTTGCCCGTTAGCCCTCCTCCGGCAGTGGGTAGTTGGAGAAGATGAGAGTCGGTGCAACGATGGATACGGTTTTCCCCGGCTGCCCCCATGAGCAATGCGGGGCATAGTGTTTGACCTCTTGACGATCAACCAGATAGGAAATGTGAGCAATCAAAAGCCGTTCACTCGTCCTATAATTTACGACATCTAGCGAATACTTCCTACGTCTACAAATAAGTGTATTTTTAGATTTATTCATAACTCATAAGTCAATTTTTTATATGTTTGACCAAATCCATAGTAAATTGTAGCAATATTTATGATATGGAATTAATATATTATAAAACCCCATTTCAAGATACATCTAGTGCTACTAATTTTGTGTCATATTGCTCAATTTTTTTTATAACTTGGTCAACCTTCGGAATGGTTAACATATGAAAAAAAATCTAGAAGTTCACTTACGGATGGAGTATCTGGATTTTCAATACATTTTTTTCCTTGGATGAGAGTACCTATCGCCCTCCAGTAAAATACTACCTCTGTCCATAAATAGATGTCTTAGATATGTCAAAATTTGGATGTATCTAGACACTATTTAGTGCATAGATACATCCAAATTTTAAAAAATCCAAGACATCTATTTATAGAAAGTAAAATAAATTGGGAAGCATATAGTTGCATGCACTGTTCAACCCGCCAAGATCGAGTCCTAGACTGTCATCTGTGACTGTAAAAGATTGAGTAAAAAATTACACCGGTTACTTTGGCTGATAACTTTGTTAATTATATTCCCTCAAAAAGTTTGATAATTTTATAGCCGGGTTGCCCAACCCCGACATGAGTCTACATGCGGGTTACGGCAGCGGACGACCGGTCCGGGCTGGCCGTGCCCGGAGAATTCTTCCCCCGCCCCCCTTTAGAAAAAACAGCACATATTACTTTGGCTGATAACTAGCCGGGTTGCCCGGCCCCGATCGATCATGGCATGACTCTACAGGCGGGTTACGGACGATCGGGCCGGGTTGGCCGTGCCCGGAGAAATTGCTCCTCCCGCTACTTGTAAATCCTTGCTATATAAAGTATAGTACAATGCATCGAACTAATGCACTGCTTGAACAAGCAAACAGCAACACACAGTCGATCGATCAGTCATCGAAGCACACACCACGCCCTCCCAGCAAGAAAACCTAAGCTTGATCGAGCTAGCTCCAATGGAATGCCAATCGGGTTGGGGGCAATTCCAGCTTGAAGATTACCCCGTCGGCCAGGAGATCGACCTGTTGGCCACCGACGCAGAGTTCATAGGCTGCCTCGGCACGAAGCAGCAGCGCTACGAATCGGAGAATGCGGCGCTGGGGATCCAGACGTCGGAAGTGAACACCCACCTGGCGTCGCTGCACCCGTCGGAGCTTCCCCCATGCTTCGTCGCGGCAGGGACGCAGTGGGCTCTGCCGACGAAGCTGGAGGAATGGCAGACGCCGCACGGGGCCTGGAAGCTGCAGAAGAAAGAAGGCGGGTACACCGCTGTACGTGGAGTCAGCACACCGGGCAGTATTTGCTTCATCGGGGTGAAGAGGACCCTGGAGTTCCAGCTGCACAACGGCGCCAAGACGGGCTGGATCATGGTCCAGTACTACAAACTCGTGCAAGGAATGGATAATTTGGCCATCGATGTAAGTGGATTTTATTAAACCATGCATGCATCCCTGTCTTTTAAATTAGGACATATATTTGTATATAACGCGGACTTTTGGTTCTCCGGTGCTACACATCCCATACACCCAAAACATTGTAGTAATTTAAAAAAGCTAAAAAAAAGAATCTTTCTGAAAACCAAGGATGATCAAATTTGTACTCATAAAAAAAATGTTTGGAAAAGAAATGATTCTTATGATATTTAGGGCAAAAAATAAAACAAAATTATGACGAATATACAATAAATAGTACCTGATCTTGGGGCGTTTTGAGTTTTTTTTTTTACCCACGGTATAATGAGAGTAATTTTCTAGAGAAATATTTTTATACAAGTACAATATTTGATCATCATTGATTTTTTAAAAAATTCAAGTATGGAGGTATGTAGCACCCGAGAGCTCCTATGCATTTCTCATACATATACTCTTATAAACTTAACAAGTAATTTAACAACCAAAATTTCAATCAAGCGGAGAATGATGCAATTGCTGTGTCGTCCCACTAGGAATAACAATACGTATATATGTTATTGAATAAGTATGATAATAACGACCTGGAAATGGTAAAAGTACAGGAATTGCATACCATTGTATTTTGGCTCGTACTAGAGTTAGAGACACATTAATTTGTAGGTATATTGAGTTGTTGAGTCATACTAGAATTGGGATTCCTTCATAAGTTTTTTGGTTGAACCAGAATACAAAAAACATGTTTATACTAGTAGAATAGATACACATTTCATTTGTAATTTTTTGGTTGAACCATGATAAAAAAACATGTTTATACTAGAAATCATAGAAACAAATACTAGTAAATGAAACCAGTCATAGGAACAAATTAAATGCAAGTTGGAGCTTTTGACTAGTTAGAAGTAATGAGTTTGGGCTTTGTAACCACTAGAAACTCAGCATTTCGAACCACTAGAATATATTAGATGTGGTAAGAAGTGGTGAGTTTTATAAGTTGCATACAAAATGTGCGATTAAAGTTTCGTATGGTTCTCGATTATACGAGCAAACCAGTCAAGCTCCGTAGAGAAAATATGTACAATTCTTTGAATCGTAAGTGGAAGGCATTGAGTCAATGAACCTCCAACCATGATGTGCATCCGTGCAGTTGTGTGTATGCATAGAAAAGTTATACTATTTCAAATGCGTAGCTCAGTTAAGAAACTCAACATAATATTTATGTGCATATTTAAATGGTCACTACTTTTTGTTCGGGTAGGGCGGCGGTTGAATTGGTCGTTGTTGCTTACTACTGCTTGTCCTTAATTTGCATGTTTGTCTGCAGGAAGAACTGATTTTCTGCAAGGTTTTCCAACTGAAAGATGAGGGTAAGGTCACTTCCTCTTTCTTGTGAATCTGAACAGAAATTCTAGCCTTGTAACAAATGGAGTTTCTTGACCCAAATCTAACTGTTCGTTCCGATGATACCTGCGTATGTACACAGGCCAGCTCCGTTACCAGACGCCTCTCCATCCGGCCACAAGTTCATCCACTGAAACAATCCTAGGGCAGGTGCAAGAATACTCGGACTCATTTTTCCAAGATGTCGATAACATGTTGATTACTTTCAACCCTGGAGACCATCCCATATGTAAGTTGGAGATCTCTGAACTCTGAAGATAGTGCTGCATAGAAATCATTTTCTCAGTGTTGGAGACATTATTAAATATTTTTAGCTAGGATCCAACTACATATATAACGAAAACTGCTTTTCCCTCTTATTAGATTGTGATCTGCAGTTATCCGCTATCCGTGGGGATCAGTTGAACGCCACTCCGCTCGGCGAGTGCATCAACGAGGAGGCACTGCCACCACCAGGCGCAGGACGGCAACCGACGCGAAGCAGGTCAGCAGTTTGGAATCACTTCGCCAAGATGCACAAGAAAAATGATCCTCGAGACGTGTATGCTGCCTGCCCGCGGTGCGACGGGATGCTGAAAGCTCATAGCAAGGACGATGGCACAACCCACCTGTGGAGGCACTACAGGATGCACCTGCGTGCAGCAGCCACACATTAGCATATAGGCAAATAAACTTTCTAGTTCTTTTTGCGGGTAAATAAACTTTCTAGTTGGCCGTGTGTTGCCTTGGATTGTGGTTGACGTCGTTGCTTGTTGCTGCCTGCCTTTGATCTTGGGTTCTACGTTCTATTTCTTTTCATTTTAATAATTCGACGCTCTGCGCATCCTTTGTATGTCTGGATTGGCTCTCGATATTTAGTTGTTACAAATACCGGCATCAGGGACGGAGCCAGCTTTCAACCTTGAGGGGGGCAAAATAATGTTATAAACTTCATGAGGGGGGCAGAGTAAGCTAAATCAGCAAGAAATTACAGTTCTAGTGAGCAGTATTCTTCATAAAATCCAAACCATAGGGGGGGCTCAGCCCCCCCTCGTCCCCCCTTGTCTCCGTCCCTGACCGGCATACCGCATGTATTTGCTATCATCTTGATGTTAGTATATTTCCTTTCATCGAAAGATTCATAGTGTTGTGGGGAGTGATGTTTTGGCACATGGGAGCGTATGCTTCCTTTATCTTGAAATACATGTTAGACATATTTTAAAATGTTAAAAAAATTGAAACTAAAATTTCGCACGTATATATTAATGTGCTACGCGCTCACAAAGTCGTTTCATGAAAAATCGACATGTCATGTGGCGTGTGTAAAAAAGACAAAATTCGGTGCTGAAACAAAGACTTGTCACAAGATAAATTTTCTCTTTTTCGCTTAGACTACAAAAAATATTATTTTTTCGTGAAACTTGACGAATACACATATGTTATGGAGATGTACATGTAAATTTTTTTGTCAAATTTTTTTAACACTTGGAAATATGTTTTTATGGTAGAGGGATCATACGCACCCGGGAGCCGAATTGAGTTTCTGAGTGTTGTGCATGCTCATTAATTACTGGTTCTTTTTGTTGCTCAATATACGTAAGGGGAGGCTTGTGGTAGCTGGTTGTGCTTTCTTGGGGTTCACATTTTTTTCGAAAAGTCCACCGATCTATTGATAATCATTTGTAGCAGTCCAAAAACCTAGAAAGTAATAAAGATTACAAATAGGTCCATCGACCACCTAGCGACGACTACTTACACCAGCGCGAGCCGAAGGCGCGCCGCCGTCCTCACCCTCCATCACCGGAGCTAGGCAAAGCTTGTCCTAGTAGCTTGTTGTAGTAGACAAACAGGAAGTCGTCGTGCTAAGACCCCAAAGGACCAGCGCACCAGAGCGGCAACCATCACCAAAGATGAAACTCGTAGATCGGAAGAGGAAGACCTCAAACTACACCAACGAACACGAAAATCGACTGGATCCCACGAGATCCATTTGTAGTCATGAACGACTTTGAGGCATATCAGGAACGATCGATTGTGAACAAAACCATTTGCAATGGGGGAACAACCTAGAGACATATAAGGGGACAACCCCAAAGTTTGTGTGGAACAAAACTATTTGTAATGTGGAACAACTTAGAGTGATATAAGAAACCACCACAAAGTTTGTGGGGAACAAATCCATTTATAGCAGGGAACAACTTAGATAAATATAAAGAACAACACCAAAGGTCGTGCGGAACAAAAGCATTTGTAATGGGGAACACCTTAAAGAGATTTAAGGAACAACCCAAAGTTCGTGGGGAACAAATCATATAAGGAACAACCCCAAAGGTCGTGCGGAACAAAAGCATTTGTAACGGGGAACAACTTAGAGACATATAAGGAACAACTCCAAAGGTTATGGTGAACAAAATCCAGGGGAAAAACTTATAGACATATAAGGAACCTAAAGGTCGTGCGGAACAAAAACATTTGTAATGGAAAACAACTTAGAGATATATAAGGAACATCCCCAAAGGTTGTGGAGAACAAATCCATCTATAACGGGGGAAGAACTTAGAGAAATATAAGGAACAACCCCAAAGGGCGTGCAAAAAAAGCTTCTATGATGGGAAACAACTTAGAGAGATATAAGAAATAACATCAAAGGTTGGCAGGAATGAATCCATTTATAACAGGGGAACAACTTATAGACATGTAAGGAACAACCCCAAAGGTTGCGGGGAACAAATCCATTTATAATGGGGAAAATCTAGAGAGAAATAAGGAACAACCCCAAAGGTTGTGGGGAACAAAACTATTTGTAAACCACCTAGAGACATATAAGGATAAACCCCAAAGTTTATGTGGAACCAAACCATTTGTAATGGGTCAACTTAGAGGCATACATGGAACAACCCCAAAGGTTGTGTGGAACAAAACCATTTGTAATGAGGAATATAGAGCATGCGAGAAAGAACTTAATTGGTTGAGTGGAACAAACCTATATGTTGTGAGGAGAAAGTAGGAGCCATATGAGGAACAACCACAGAGGCTGAATGGAAGAAATCCATGTGCAGTGAGAAACAACTTTAAAGGCATATGAGGAACAACCCATTAGCTAGCTTGAGGGGAACAAAACCATTTGTAATGCGGAACAACTTGGAGCATATGAGGAACAACCCCATGTATTTTGAGGAACAAAAACATTTATAATAACAACTTGAGGCATATAAAGGAACAATCCCGTATGGTGTGGGGAACAAATCCTTTTACAAGGAGGAACAACACTATAAGTTTAGGAGAATAAAACAATTAGTAATGCGGAAGAACTTGAAGACATATGCGAAGCAAGACCGTAGGTTGTAGAGACAAAACCATTTATAGTGCGAAACAACTTGAAGACATATGAGAAGAAGCCCATGCGTTGTATAAAGAAACATAAGAAACTAAAATGAAGGAAAAATGAAATAATAAAAGGAAACATGAAAATATATCTTTACTTTTTTTGCGAAAATTCCACTGATCTATTAATAATCATCAATAGCAGTACAAACTGACTCAAAAGTAATAAAAATTACAAGTAGGTCTTTCGACCACCTAGCGACGACTACAAACACTGACGTGAGCCGAAGGCGCGCCGCTGTCCTCGCCCCTCCATCACCGGAGTCGGGCAAAGCTTGTCGTAGTAGAACTTGTTGTAGTAGACAAGCGGGAAGTCTTCGTGCTAAGGTCCCAAAGGACCAGTGCACCAGAGCAACAATCGTCGCCAAAGATGACAACTGTAGATCGGAAGAGACTAACCTAAAACCACACCAACGAACACGAAAAACGATCGGATCCCGCGAGATCCGCCGGACACATGACTCCACGCGCCCTCCGCCGATGCTAGCCGCATCACCAGAGCGAGGAGGACCTTATTCTGACATCAAGATGGAGCCGCCACCTCACCATCCTAAAGAAGACACTGAAAATAACCAAACAAAGAACGGAAACTCTCCCGCCGGCGAGAGACCGTGGTCTGGCACACCTCCAAGGCCCTAAGGCCACCGGAGGCGGAGCGGACGAGCAGCGTCGCCGACGAGGGAACGGAACCCTAGATGGATTTTTTCACCTGCCTCCCGATCGCTTCTCCTAGGAGTCCCGCACGTACCGTGATCCAACCAAAAGTAGCTAGCTAAAAAACATATCTTTACTTAAAAAGTACAAAAATTTTATTAAAAGCAACAATAACAACTTGCAAGTGAGAAAGGAAAAACACAAAAAGAAGAAAGAAAAATTAAAATTAAAAGAAATAAAAAGCTATAAAGAGTAAAGAATACAGATTTGTTACTTAATGTAAGAAAAATAGAAAATAGAAATAGAACAAATTATGCGAAAAAGTGAAAGGAAAAAAGGTCAACCAAGGAAACCATAGATAGAGGAAAAGGGAACGAGATTCAAAAATGCACATGCCGGCCGACCGGAAATACACGTATGCCATATGACATATAGTAGGTATGTATGCATAGCAGCACGCGGAAAGTGCAACTCAAAGCACTTTTTTGTAAACTTAACAAAATTTCAGCTGAGACAGCAAAACCGAAAAAAAGCAGGAAGGAACGACGACCAGCCATCGCAGTGATAATGGGCCAAGCCCATCGACCAAGTCCTTTAGAGAAACGATGCGTCGTTTCCTCACATCTGGGTACCCATCTCACCCTAAAAAAAAAGGGTACCCATCTCGCCGCTTCTCCCTCCGCCGCCGCCTTTGTCCAACCAATTATCGCTGGTTCCTTCACACACCCTGCTGCAGCGCGCTCGTGGTGTTCATCCGAAGGCTTCAAGCTTCTCTTCCCGCACCCTGTTTCCTTTGTAAGTGTGGTTCACTTCTTTGACGGTATCGCAAGACTTGGAATTTGATTTTGTAGCTTCAGCCTTCAAGTATGGCCTTTTGTTGTTCCTGTTGAGAGTAATTCTGATATTTTGGTCTCAGCCACACCAATACTACTCCTTTCCCTTGATGGTCAGGTGATATTTTACTAGTGGCTGGGTTAATTTGGCGAGGGCGATGTATCGTCAGTTTGTGAACCTGATAATGCACGATCAGCGCAGCAGACTGTATTCGATGCGCCGCCTACGCATCTTTCCCCATCTTTTCGACAAATCACAGCCGGCAGACGCACACGAGAAAAAGAAGGAATGTTTATCAACGATCTCAAGGTGCAATCGTCTGCTCAGGCCAGGCATCAACTTCGCGCTGCCGCCCAACCTAGCTGGCATAACTCCCATGCATTTCTTCTCTCTGCTGAGAGGGCAGGGAGAGGGATGTGTCATGTTCATCGGCCCTTTCGGCCTGACCACGGTCTACGACGTCGCCTTGAAGTCTGTCATCGCCATGCCCCAAGCGAAATTCTCCAAGCCAAGCGACTCCATCGCCCTGCCCATGACCCGTGGCGACGGACACTACCAGCTCTATGTCATGGCCAGAGAAGAGAGCGGCGGCTCGTTCGAAGTCTTCAACTACTGCAGGGCGGGGGCTCCAACAGTTGGGGTCAGACGGTGGTGGTCCTGGAATCCTCTGCCGCCCCCACCGCAGGTTAAACCTTACAGGTGTCCTTCTGCAGCGGCCGTGGTTGACGAGACGACAATATGCATTTCGTCCGATGACGGTGGCGCCTACGCCTTCGACACGGTGAAGTGCGAGTGGAGGCGGGCTGGCGGCTGGGCGCTGCCCTTCCATGGCGCGGCGGAGTATATACCCGAGCTCGGCCTCTGGTTTGGCCTCGAGGACGAGGACACTGGCGGCAACCGGCTGTGTGCTTTTGACCTCACCTCGCCTTGGCCGCCGGTGGTGCAGCACGCCTGGGATTATCTTGACGACGCTCTGCTAGACAACTTGCTGCCTCAGAATCAGCACCTAGTGAACCTGGGCTCGGGCAGGTTCTGCATCGCTACCACCTTCCACAACCGCAAGGATGTCAAGCACACGACCATTACATACGGCTTTTCTTCGGAAGAAGAGCAGGTGGATATTGAGTACGGCGAGGTTACTCTGTTGACAGGCGTTGAAGTTGTGCGTCGCGGCAGCGGTGAGCTTGAGATGGTCAAGCACAAGTCCCAGCTCTATGACGTTCAAGGCATGACCGTCCATTGCGTGCTCTGACTGAAATTATCATGGTTATTGGTTATGCTATGCATGGTGCTAAACACTACTCCGGATATAATATGTTCATCCCTGATGTGCATCTTAGATTATTTATTATGCTGACAACTATTGCTCTCTTAGCTTGTCGGTTACAATGAAATCCCTTTTTTTTTGTCATGATATATTAGCACCAGCTAATATGCACTGAGCTATACAATGTACCACCCTCCCATAGTTTTCACACCCGGTGTAGGTTGTTTTAAGTAATTTCTGCTATATGTAGTTTTTGACGAAAGGCAGTCGGCACTGCTTTCACTGGTAATAGATAGGAGAAAATGTATGTTATATCAACATGCTTTCTCATGAAGAGAAAGGCCAAAGAAATGGTAAAGTAAAACTAGCAAAAACAACATCAAGTTTAGCCTTTGGCCAGGACCCATAAAAACAAAAACTGGGGAACTAATCCAGCTCTCTTGGTCTGTGAGCCAAGCCTTGGCAAAGGGAGAGGCCAGGTAGTGCCCACTTAGAAGCAAGTTAAGCGATGTAGTTGAAAGTAGCAACTGGGGACTTGGCCTTTTTGTTGAAAATCCTGGCATTGCATTCATTCCGTAGAGACCACCAAACCAGCGATACAGTTCAGTCTTCGTTGATCCTTCTTGTTCATTCATCCTTCTTATTCATTGACTTAGCTTGGGCTTCCCACCATTGGCTGAGAGAATCAGTTGTTGCCAGCACGCGGCGAAACCATCTCGATTGAACGCAGGAATCAGTTGTACAACTCAGTAGTCCGTTTGTACACGACCAGAGGAACATAAGAAACCATATAAATCTATTGAGTTGTTTACTCCCGTTAATTTATCCATTAATATTGCCATCCAAATTACTCCATTAATTCAGCCATGGCTCAGAGTCTGATATAATGTGCCGTTTGCAATGAGTATCAAAGGGTGACCATGGCCTTGATCCTTCTAGGTTACAGTGATTGATCCATTGATGGTGGAATTTCGTAGGACGACAATCTGTTTCTCCATGAGTCGCACTGATTGATGCGCCGCTCAGCTCTAACCTGTCACAACCTCGCCACGCCACTTGCTAGCGTGCACTACCATGGCGCTTCGGGTGCTCATTGTGCTTGCTCTAGCCACCGGTGCTGCTCATCTGATAGTCTCACGATGCTACCTAGTCTCACCCTCAATCTATACATAATAATAAAGGACCTAAGGTTTCTGCCAAAATTTTCGTCCAACTTTTTATTGGACCGATTTACCCTCCCACCAAATCGCATAATACACCAAAATGCCATGATACCGGTTGGAGTATTATTTTTCTCCTCTCACCGGATAATCCCCTTCTCCCGTCTAGAGAGCGACCATGGATCTGCCTCCTCCGCTCGAAATCCCGTGCATCCCGGCATGAGATCCGGCGACTCTGATGGATCTGCCTCCTCCGCTCGAAATCCCGTGAGATCCCGGGATGAAATCCGAGGCAGAATCAGCTAGCACACTGAGACGGTCGAGACATGGCGGGAAGAGGCAGGCCTCGGCGTGCAGAGACGCTGGTCATGGCGAAGCGAAGGTTGTCGAGGACGCCCGCGGCGGCGGGATGGATGAAGCTGGGTCAACCGCGCAGCGAGTTTTTCTCTTCCATGTTCCTCGCCCATTGCTGTTGTTGGCCTTCCGCATCTGTTGGCCTTACAGATCGACCGCGATATCGTCCGGGGAGGGGGCTGCTCCATGAAATACGCGCGAGCTCTTGTAGCATCTGCGGCCTGCGCGGTGCAGGTGGGATGAGGCCGAGGAAGATCACATTCGATTCATTGTTGTGCACGTGCGCGAGTCTAGCCACGCTGGAGCAAGGGGGCGCCTTCAGGAAGCACGGCGTGCCTGATTTTGGCTTTGGATTAATGTTTGGCTGCGGATGCTAGACGTGTGTATTTGGCTGCTGCTCCTGGAATTGTAGCTAATTGCTATAACTAGCTGTTCTGCCTTAGCTGATACTGTACATAATTATTGTTATCTGGACTGGAGCCTCCAGACTCGTCGACGACGATACATGAACCCGCGCAGGACTAGATGGCGGGGCGGCAGGAGAACGTCTAGAGAAACCAGTCGATTCGAGCCACTAACTACCCTGCTCTGGAGCTGGAGAATAGCCATGGACTGTTCAAACTAACAGCTCAAAATATATTACGGGCAGATAACTAAATCATCTCAACTCTGGTTCCTGCCATCATGTGTACCCTGGTCTTCCAAATCTCTTTCATGCCCTCTCTCTAAATCTCTCCCGATGTACTACTACCACAAACAATTCTCTGATTAGAGTCCCTGCTACGACACCACCCATCAAGACCAGGCGCCGTCGACGCGACCAAAGACGGGCCTTAGCCCGCCAAGCACGGCCCGTCACCGAGAAGGCCCAGCCCAACAACTCCGAGGTCACGGCACGAGACAAATAGGCGTTAGGAAAGGGAATCCGCATCGTTGATGATTGTAGTGAGCGTTGCTCATCCCCTCCGTCTGTATCTCTCTTCTCTTCCTCCTGTCTCGGATTCATCCAGATAACTCGATACTATGATCTAGTACCTGTGCGTGACGCGAGGATATGATCTAGTACCCTAACATGTGGTATCAGAGGTCGTTTCGATCCCGGAATTCGTCTTCCCAGTCGCGAAATCGCTGATTTCCGTCGGTAAATCCTGTCGAAGGGTGCGGATCCACCTCGGATTCTGTTGACTGCCAAAACCCACCGGCGGGCAGCGGCCTTGTCAACACTGTAGAGCCGGGGGGAGCCTAGAGCTGCGGCTGGCTGAGACCCCTCCGAGCGACGGCCCGCAATGCTCTTCTGGTCACACGCGGCGTTGCGAAGTGCAAGGGCGTGCCACCCGACCTATACCGGTCGGGGAAGGTGATGATATTGCCTCGCTTAGTTTCTGCAGGGCATACATGTAAACGTTAAATACGAGCCTCGATCGGCTCTCGGGTTATCTCGTGAATCGGCTCAAAGAGCCGATCCACCCATGATCCGTACGGGGTGTACGAATACTTGGTGGTCTCGCTTGATCAAGATGAAGCTAATGAGATCTACGACGATTTAGGGTTTTCACCACATAATCGGATCATCCTACTCCGGGTTGGGCCGGATGGCCACGCACGGTGCTCGTAAGCCGATCCTAAACAAGGCCAAAAAACCAACATGAAGTTGATCCTAGGAACATCCCGTTTAGGACTTGCGAACGCCACCCTACGTGCCACGGGATCCTCCCCCTTTGTAAGGCCAAACTATTGCGAGATATTAAACTAATCCTTGTAGAACAAGGAGCAATCGTAACGGATCGGATCTACTAAATAATGATCAAGCGGGGTGCCGCCCCACACCTGGGATAGGCGTGAGGACGGCTAGATATGCAAGGGTTGCACTACGTAAGCATGCTTAAACGAAGAACAATGCTAACCCTAACACATCTAATGATAACTACGTTGCTCGCCATCAAAAGCGCTTCGAGTACGAGCAACGCATGAACAACGTGGGGCTTGTGCTGCCTAGATCGCAAGATGCGATCTAGGCAGACATGTCGCTTACCCGATAGAAACCCTCGAGACGAAGGAGTTGGCGATGCGCCGAGATTGGTTTGTTTTTGGGGTTGAACGTGAGTTGTTGTTTATTCCATAAACCCTAGGTACATATTTATAGTCCAGGGGGACTTTCTAATGTGGGCATGCACTAAACCGTGCACGACTCAGATTCTATCTCTTATAATAAACTACTAAGTAAAGATACACGGGCAATTCAGCCCAAGACCCTTCGTGCCGGGCCGCCTTAGAATCCTTTCACGGGTAATCAGCACAAGCCCGGCCCACCTCTGGATTCGTCTAAAATCTGGTGATAACACATGCCCCCTGGTTTTGGAAATAACATTTCCAAAATCATTATGCTTTCCCTTCGAGAGGTCACGTCGTAGCGAGTAGAGCCGTTACAGACATCCGTCATCATTATGCCTCGTCTTCTCGGCTTCTCTAAAAATCCTGACAGCTTTAGCATCGATCCCTTGGAAGTTGTAATGGCATTAATCCTTCGCCAGATTCATCATTATTTAACCGCGCCGACTGGTTAGCTCTCTCTCATATCCTCTATTCCATCCCTGCTATCGGCACCAAAAAAACCCCCTCTTCCTGTAGCAATGTCTTCCTCTTCCTCTTCTTTCTCCAAACTCTTCCCCCAATCTTCGCCGAAGAAGAAGACCGAAGGCAGTCTCCACCCCGCAGTGAATCCCTTCTCCTCCGACAAGGAGAAAAAAGAAGGAGAAGCAGCGAAGGCCAAAGCCTCTCCTTCCGCCCGGCTCCCGCCGAAGAAGCGCCCCGCATGTGGGCGGACGGCGAGGACGAGGATGATGACGAAGAGGAAGAGGAGGAGGACGACTCTTCCTCCTCCATCGGGTACCCGCCGACCAAGCGCTTCCGCTCCTGGGCGGACAGCGAGGATGATGATGATGACGAGGAGGAAGAGGCCCCGGCCAAGGGCTGGGGCAGCAGCGACGAAGAGCTCCCTGGGAGCAGCGCCGATGACGTCGACGGCGGCGATGACGAGGACAGCGACGACTAGTAGTATAGGACTAGTAGTAGCAGTGCACTAGGCACCAGACCCCTCTTTTGAGAGCCATCGGCTCTTTCTTGTAAAGCCGCTCCTTGGAATTAATGAAATTGTTCTTTCCATTTATCCTTTAATTGCTCCAATTTCATTCCCTCCGTTTGCCATGCTAAGACCGACGACAACGCGTCGGACTTCTTTCCTTTCTTGCGGCAACGACACGGTCCAAGCCCTGTACTAGGCGTCGGCTTTTCCTTCCGGTTCCTGCCCGAGACGGCCATGATGCGGCCGCGGCCGAGGTAATCCTGATCGGCTCCCAAGAACAAGGCATCTTCCAGGCTTGTTGCCCCCCGAGTCTCGGCCAACGCAAAACAGAGACGAGGATACGCGCATGAATTGTGTAGACCTGGGCCTGATCGTGTGTGGGGAAATTCCTTATGTAGCGTCAGCCGATTTGAACACAAATCGGCCTCTCTGAGCGGAAAGCCTTCAAGGTGAGCTGCCCCCGAGTTCTTACTCGAGGCGAGAATGTGCCACGACCGATCCTCTTTCTTCCTCGACAGCCGATAATCTTCCGTTCCAGCTTGTACTAACCCCACCGATTGGATAATCCTCACACAACTAGAGTCGATGGCTACGCATCGGCATGTTTCTTGATTCCGAAGTCGATGTCTGCTGCATCGGCCGTGCCTTGAAAATTTTCACTTTTCGAAATTTTTTTTTTTACGGCCGACACTGTGCATCGGCCCCCATATCTCAATACCCGTCAACAAAAGATGAGATGCTTCTGTTGTATACCCTCATATTTCCATATACTCAGGCGCCCTCGAGCCGATCTCGTCAAGAAAATTGATGGTATCGGCTGCGTTGGATAACATGTTGAACCCGAGCGAGAGGTAGGTGAGGACAATTTTGGCCGATTGTTGGAATCGGCCTCCACGTTGCTTGTTCGTTGAAGGTTTTGTAAGTTCCCTTCGTAAATTTTTCGGGGCCGATCACAAGGATCAGCCTCTCTGGTTTGCCCATTGGTTTGGTCTTGCTACTTGGTCGAGCTGGATGAAACCAACCCAACCTCCGACTTGATGCGCCGTTGTCATCCACCTTGTGTGCTCCGTAGAGTCGTGGAGCGCTACGCTCGTCGGCAAGACGAGTACCATGTTTGTGCCGGCCGATGTCTCATCATCGGCTTTCCTCTCGTTTAGGGCGCCACTCCATTTTCCGTGGACGACCCTCTTCATCCAGGGTTCGCTGAACCTTTGCGGCCCGGATCGGGCCGTGCCTTTCTTAGCGTATGCAGGTACAACCTTTCGGCTTCCTCCAGGCGCGCAATCGCTGAACCACTGCGCTTCGGGAACGGCTGAGTCCGTCGGGGCACCACCTTGGCCGGTGGTACTGTCTTCTTCCACTTCTCCCTCGTCTTCCGAATCTTCAAGATCTGCCCAACGAGGTGACTCGGCGCATTTGCTTTGTGGTGGGAGAGGCCCTAAGCGCTCGAACACGGACACGTTGGCTGCCTCCTTCTTTTTCTGATTGCATTCGGGCAATTGCCGATTGTGGGCAATCGGCTCATTCTCGAATCCCAGCGAGTGTCCGAAGAAGGGGCAGTCCCAATGCCTGGCGTTGTCGTCTTGCTCCCTTGATGCTTCCGTGGCATAGCGCTCATGCTCCTCCTCATCGTGATCCTGCCGACGATATCTTCTGGCTTCTCTAGCCAAACGATTTCCTCTATCACTGTAATAGGGTCGCCGGCGTTGACCATACTGATTAACATATTTGTTGAGGAGGTGATCAGAGAGGGTCGGCGATATCTTATATTCTTCACCTCTCCCTCTGTGACGTAGCGCTTGCCATCATGACGGAGCCGATCGCATGGGGCGGCCTCATCTGTATCCTTGCTGTGAGAGCAGCTGCCCTCATCTCCATCTTTGCCAGAGTGGTTTCCAGGCCCTACCATGTTGATGCTGAACGAGGGGCCTGGCTGGCAACCGCTCGGGGTAGGTGATTCCTACCATGTTAACGAGCGGGGAAGGGTTGGGTGTCGACCTTCATGGCGTGTCTGGTTGAAAATTAGCCGCCCCTTCTCTATCGCCGCTTGGATGTGCCGACGCCACACCGGCGGTCGTTGGTGGCATGGGAAAGCGAGTTGTGGAATTTGCGGTACGGCTTTCCGTTTAGCTCTTTCGCCGTGGGGAACTTGAGACCTTCGGGAACCGTCAACTGTTTCTCCTTGAGCGGGAGGTCGAAGATTTGTTCGGTCTTGGTCACGTCAAAATCAAATCCCTCAGGCGGCCCTGGTGGCTTTACCCATTTGCAGGCCACGGGGTTCCTCCTCGAGTCCGCTCGGCCACTGCTATCTCTTGGCCTCCCGCAGGCACTTCATCCTCCTCCGTATCGACCATGACTACTGCACGCTTGAACTTGTCTTGGTACAGGTCGGGGTGGCGCTGTTCATATGCCGATAGTTTTTGAACCATGTGCGCCAGTGAGGGATAATCTGCTTGGGAGGCCATGTCCTTGAGCTGTGTTGCAAGGCACTGCTATCGCCAACTCGGCTCACTTCCTTTTCGGTTATACGAACCGAATAACATCGGTTCCTAAGATTCTGAAGCGCTGGATGTATTCCGTCACCGTTTCCCCGCGCTTCGACGTAATTGTGCTAGATCGGCAATGCCGGACTCGGAAGCTTCGAATGGTATTGCATATGGAGCTGTTCTTCCAATTGCTTCCAAGACCTGGATGGAGTTCGGCTGGTAGAGAGGTGTACCATCCAAAAGCCGATCCCGTGAGGAGCCGTGAAAAGAGCCTCACGCGCAGCTGATCCGACACCGAAGCCGGTCCTAGTTGAGCCAAATATCGGGCTGACGTGCTCGATGGAGCTGGAGCCATCCGATCCACCGAATTTGGAGAAGTCGAGGAGCCGATATTTTGGTGGCAGCGGGATCATCTCGTAATCGTCGAGGTACGGCTTGGAATAGCCGACCGCCCTTCTTTTCGGCATCATGCCGAACTGGTCTCTCGGTATGGTGCCGATCTGATCCGCCGTGCTGGCCGTAGGAGTTGCACTGCGAAGATTCGCCGGGGTGGCGTACTTGGCCTGCCACGTTTGCTTTTCCGGCTCGAGCCAGCTGCGGGAGCTGGGCTCGGGAGTTTCGTCGGTGTGGCGTATTTAGTTAGCCACGTACGCTCTGCCGCCGACGTTCCTCCTGTCTTCGCCGGAGTCCCCGATGTTGTGGCCTGGTTTGTGAGTGCCCGGTCACCACAATCCGGCACATACATGCATGCGTACCCATGAGGGATCTCCTTAGGCGCCTCCATTAAGAACCGGTAGTCACCGGGGTCGCCACCAGTGCTGCAGACGAGGAATGCGGTGTAGTCGGCACTTCAGCGAGGTGCTGCCAACGCAAATGGCAGCGGTGGGCGAGGCCTGGAATGGCAATTCTCCTTGATGCGTCCCGAGAGCTGGTCCTGACGGCGAGTGCGGTGGCTCATGATCTCCTGGATCACGCGCAGAGCGACACGCTCCAGCACGTTAACCAAGTTCTCGGAGTGGCGGTGTAGCGAGTGAGCCACCAGGTAGTTGATCTCTTGCCGCAGACCCCTGGTGCGTTCCTCCGACGGGGAAGAAAGGTCTATCCCATCGAGTGCACCTTCGGTGAGAACCCCTTCCATCGATGCCACCGAACGGGTTCTGCGAAAGAGCCGATGAGGTCGGCTTCGAGGGTAGCCTTGATCTCATTGTATTGCTTCTTGAGGTCGTCGGGCGGATCCTCGTAGGTGATCGGCGTGCGCGTCCGCCATCTCGGATGTAGATGGCGATGTGGTTGATGTAGACGATTGTCCCACCGGGCGTGCCGAGAATGTGTTGACTCGCCAAAACCCACCGGCGGGCGGCGGCCTTGTCAACACTTGTAGAGCCGGGGGAGCCTAGAGCTGCGGTCGGCTGAGACCCCTCCGGCGACGGCCCGCAATGCTCTTCGGTCACACGCGGCGTTGCGAAGTGCAAGGGCGTGCCACCTGACCTATACCTGGTCGGGAAGGTGATGATATTGCCTCGCTTAGTTTCTGCGAGGGCATACATGTAAACGTTAAATACGAGCCTCGATCGGCTCTCGGGTTATCTGTGAATCGGCTCAAAGAGCCGATCCACCCATGATCCGTACGGGGTGTACGAATACTTGGTGGTCCTGCTTGATCAAGATGAAGCTAATGAGATCTACGACGATTTAGGGTTTTCACCACATAATCGGATCATCCTACTCCAGGGTTGGGCCAGGATGGCCACGCACGGTGCTCGTAAGCCGATCCTAAACAAGGCCAAAAAACCAACATGAAGTTGATCCTAGGAACATCCCGTTTAGGACTTGCGAACGCCACCCTACGTGCCACAGGGATCCTCCCCCTTTGTAAGGCCAAACTATTGCGGATATTAAACTAATCCTTGTAGAACAAGGAGCAATCGTAACGGATCAGATCTACTAAATAATGATCAAGCGGGTGCCGCCCCCACACCTGGGATAGGCGTGAGGACGGCTAGATATGCAAGGGTTGCACTACGTAAGCATGCTTAAACGAAGAACACTGCTAACCCTAACACATCTAATGATAACTACGTTGCTCGCCATCAAAAGCGCTTCAGTACGAGCAACGCATGAACAACGTGGGGCTTGTGCTGCCTAGATCGCAAGATGCGATCTAGGCAGCATGTCGCTACTGATAGAAACCCTCGAGACGAAGGAGTTGGCGATGCGCCGAGATTGGTTTGTTTTTGGGGTTGAACGTGAGTTGTTGTTTATTCCATAAACCCTAGGTACATATTTATAGTCCAGGGGACTTTCTAATGTGGGCATGCACTAAACCGTGCACGACTCAGATTCTATCTCTTATAATAAACTACTAAGTAAAGATACACGGGCAATTCAGCCCAAGACCCTTCGTGCCAGGCCGCCTTAGAATCCTTTCACAGGTAATCAGCACAAGCCCGGCCCACCTCTGGATTCGTCTAAAATCTGGTGATAACAGATTCGCGCAAAACACCGCTGGTGTACCCTAGATCGGTTCGACGGGAGGATAGCCAGGCGCGACGGCGAGATCCGGTCGCCCCACTCTCACGCAGCGAGTCGAGATGGCGGAGGTGTCCATGGCGGATCTCCGCAACCTGCTGGCGGCCGCGGCGGCGGCCAACAAGGCCACAGCGGAGGCGGGACAAGTCAACGCCGAGCGCATCTCCGAGATCAACTCCTCCCTGGAGAAGCCGACTCTCGCGCAGCGAGGAGGGCACGAGGACGGCGTCGAAGATGGAGATGACGCTTGAGCGGGTGATCTCCGCCAACACGGCGCTGGATCGCTCGGTGAGCTGATTTGCGCCGGTCGATGGAGCGTGTGGCGACGCGGGTAACATCCGTGGAGGCAACCGCGGCCAAGCTCTCGACGCATGAACAGCCCGGCGGGCGCCGCTCGTCACATCGAACCCAGGGTGTTGGTGCTTGGAGAGGATCAAACCTCCAGTCGCGCCCTGGTAAAGGGTGAGCGATCTGTCACCTATGATCAGGAAATTTTTGATAGCGATATAGAGGAGCATGACATATCTGATAGTGAATACACAAAGGATATACACCACCATAGTCGCAACAATTTTGGTTCTCGGTTGCCCAAATCAGACTTCCCTAAGTTTGATGGGGAAAACCCCAAATGGTGGAAAAAGAGTGCTGAAAAATATTTTAAACTGTATAACATAGAGTCCAAATTATGGGTTGATTTTGCTACCATGCATTTTAAAGGGAATGCTGCATTATGGCTTCAAACCTATGAGGCGTTGCATAGCATTGATAGTTGGGCAGCTCTGTGTGTAGGCGTTTTCAGTAAATTCAATAGAGACAAATATGGTAAAATCATGGACATATTTTTTGCTCATAGGCAAAGTGGTAGTGTAGACGACTATGCTCATAAATTCGAGGAACTCATGCATAAAATCCTGCTTTACAACCATGCTTATGATGAGACCTTCTTTGTTAGACGGTTCATTTTGGGACTAAAGTCTGACATCCGTAGAGCTATAACATTACATAATCCTGGAACTGTTAATCTGGCGTATTCTATGGCTCAAACGCAGGAGGCAATGTTCTCATTTCGCAAGCACCAAATTCAGTCAAAAAGAGGCCATGAAATTCAAATTCAAACAGCATGCTCCGTCACCTGGCCTCCTTGGGGCACCTCCGAGAGGACAAGAAGAGTGAGGCTAAACCACAGCAACCTCCCTCTCGCTTTGATTCTCTTCGAGCTCAACGAAGGGCCAAGGGTGAATGCTTCAAGTGTGGTGGAAAGTATGGGCCGACACACAAATGTCCTGACCAAGTGCAACTTAAAGTTCTCGAAGAAATATTGGAGTCTCTGCAGATTGACGACCCCACTCCAGTGGACACGGACACTGACGCCACTGAATCTGAGACTGACAATTCAGACATCGAAGAAACGATGAAAATTTCAGTGCAAGCTATGTCGGGAACAACAAGCAAACGCAGCATGCGTTTGCAAGGTCAAATTGGCAAGTTCATTGCTCTCATTCTCATTGACTGCGGGAGCTCGAGCACATTCATCGGTCGGCGAGTTAGTCGGACGTACGCAATACAAAGCTGAAGATATTTCTCCGGCCAAGGTACACGTAGCAGGTGGTGGAAAGTTAGCTCTGTACAACAATGTTACCGAGCAGTCACTTGGCACACACAAGGCCATCGGTTCGTCAACGACCTGAAGGTACTGCCCCTCACTTCATATGATGTGATCTTAGGAATGGATTGGCTTGAGAGCCAAAATGATGGCAAGATGTGGGTAAGCTGGAAGAAGAAGACAATGCGTTTCAAACATGAGGGCAAGAGAATCACTCTCCGTGGGGTGCTAAACAATATGGACGAGTTGCACTCGATATCTGCAGCAAGTTTGCATGGGCTAATTCACGGTGGGGAAGTGTGTCAAATCCTGGAGTTACGGCATTTGGCGGAAACACAGGAGGAGGCCGAACAGCAAATTCCGGAGGAGGTTCAGGCAGTCTTGCAGGAGTATGACACGCTCTTTCATGATCCAAAAACTCTACCACCTCACCGCAAATTTGACCATCATATTCCTCTGTTACCCGGCACCAAACCAGTAAACGTCAAGCCTTATAGATATGCCCCTCATCAGAAAACTGAAATTGAAAAACAAGTGGCGGAAATGATTGCAAGGGGCATTATTCAAGAAAGCTCGAGCCCATTTGCTTCTCCTGTTTTGTTGGTCCGCAAGAAGGATGGAACTTGGCGGTTCTGCATTGATTTCCGAGCGCTCAACAGCATTACTATCAAAAACAAGTATCCTATGCCAGTGGTGGATGAGCTTCTGGATGAGCTTGCTGGAGCACAATGGTTCACTAAGTTGGATCTAAGGTCTGGATACCATCAGATCCGCCTCAACCCGGCTGATCAACACAAAACAGCATTCAAAACTCATCAAGGCTTGTTTGAATTTAAGGTGATGCCCTTTGGGCTCACAAATGCTACGGCCACTTTCCAAAATGCCATGAATTCCCTATTTGCTGACCTCATGCGCAAGTGTGTGCTCGTGTTCATGGATGACATACTCATATACAGCCCATCTATGAGTGAGCATTTAGTTCAGCTGCGACAAGTTCTCCACATACTGCAGCAGAACCAGCTCTCCATCAAACGAAGCAAATGTATGTTTGCCCAGCAGCAACTAGAGTATTTGGGACATATCATCAGCAAGGAAGGGGTGGCCACGGACCCAAGTAAAATCAAAGTTGTCCAAGATTGGCCAGTTCCCACTAATGTCAAGCAAGTAAGGGGATTTCTAGGTCTTACCGGTTACTACGAGAAAATTCATTCAGCACTATAGTCTCATCGGCCGTACACTGCATCGATTTGCTCAAAAAAGACACGAGTGTTTCGCTGGACTCAAACAGAGCAACAAGCTTTTGAGCAGTTAAAGCAGAAAATGTTGGAAGCACCAGTTCTTGCGTTGCCCAATTTTTCCATTCCTTTTATTATTGAAACTGATGCATCTAAGCGTGGAGTAGGAGCAGTTCTCATGCAGGCAGGCCATCCAGTGGCTTATCTCAGCAAAGCCCTGGGACAGATAGCTCAGACCCTCTCCACTTATGAAAAGGAGTGTCTAGCTATATTGTTGGTCGTGGACAAGTGGCGCCGATACTTGCAACATGCACCCTTCACCATTGTTACTGAGATCACCGCGATCTGGTCCACTTGGCTGATCAAAAGATCACAACGAGACATGCAACAGAAAGCCTTTGTCAAACTTATGGGGTTACAATACAAGCTTGTATACGGAAAGGAAAGGACAATACTGCAGCTGATGCTCTCTCTCGCAATCCAGTCTGCTAATGAGCTATACAACATTTCGTTGGCTCGTCCCCGATGGTTGGAAATTATTGTAGCGAGGCTACCTCAAGGATGCAAAAGCTCAATTGCTTCTCCAGGAGTTGAGCTTACACAGCCCTAACTCACAAGGATATGCTTTGTGCAATGGCCTCATTAGGTACAAGGGTCGTGTATGGATTGGTAACAATAGTGAAGCACACCGAGCGATTCTTCTATCCTTGCATTCCGGTGGTGTTGGTGGGCATTCTGGTTTTCTTGGAACCTACCGGCGAATCAAAGCTTTGTTTGCCTGGCCGAACATGAAGCAGCATATAAAAATGTATGTTCAGCAGTGCCAAATTTGTCAGCAAGCAAAGTCAGAGCATGTCCGTTTACCTGGTCTTTTGGATCCTTTACCCATCCCAACCGAAGCCTGGAGCATCATTAGCATGGACTTTATCGATGGACTGCCCAAGTCAGGCTCCTACAACTGTATTCTAGTTGTCATTGACAAATTCACTAAGTATGGCCACTTCATACCTCTTACACACCCCTACTCTGCTATGACTGTCGCACAAAAGTTTGTGGACACAGTATACAAGTTACATGGGCTTCCCTCCGTCATTATTTCGATCGAGATCCCGTTTTCACAAGCAAGATTTGGCAAGCATTGTTCAAGCTCTCGACACCAAGATGAACATGAGCTCAGCCAACCACCCTCAAACAGATGGACAAACGAGAAAAGCTTAATCAATGCTCGGAAACTTATCCGAGATGTGCAGTCCATGCCACACCAAAGAAATGGGCTAAGTGGCTGCCCTTAGCTGAACATTGGTACAACACCAATTTTCATTCGGCTCTCGGTAAGACCCCTTTCCAGATACTGTATGGCTACCAGCCTAGGCACCTGGGCGTTAGCAACTTGCAGTCGGACACTCCACCAGAGCTGGCAGCTTGGTTGGAACACAGAAAAGAACTCACTGCTATTATTCAGCAGCATCTGATGCGAGCCCAGCAACGAATGAAGCACCAGGAAGATAAAAAACGCAGTGAACGGGAGTTTCAAGTCGGGGACAAGGTATACATGAAACTCCAACCTTATATTCAGACATCTATGGCTCGTCGACCAAATCAAAAGCTGGCGTTCAAGTACTTTGGCCCGTATGAAATTCTGGCTCGCATTGGGAAGGTGGCATACAAACTTAAATTACCCATTGGCGCCAAGATACATCCTGTCCTGCACGTTTCGCAATTGAAGCTGGCGGTTCCTCCTAATCAGGTCCATGATTCTGACTTAACATTCCTTTATATTACCGATGATTCGATCTCAGTCTATCCCGAGTGAAGTGCTCGGGCGACGCATGATCAAACGCGGCCGCGGATTCACCAGCCAGGTCCACGTCACATGGAATGGACTACCGGCATCACTGGCAACCTGGGAACCTGAAACGGAGCTCCGTCGTCGCTATCCTGGTGCAGCTGCTTGGGGACAACCAGCTTTTCAAGGGGAGGGGAGTGCTACGACACCACCCATCAAGACCAGGCGCCGTCGACGCGACCAAAGACGGGCCTTAGCCCGCCAAGCACGGCCCGTCACCGAGAAGGCCCAGCCCAACAACTCCGAGGTCACGGCACGAGACAAATAGGCGTTAGGAAAGGGAATCCGCATCGTTGATGATTGTACTGAGCGTTGCTCATCCCCTCTGTCTGTATCTCTCTTCTCTTCCTCCTGTACTGGATTCATCCAGATAACTCGATACTATGATCTAGTACCTGTGCGTGACGCGAGGATATGATCTAGTACCCTAACAGTCCCCTCCTGGCCGGCGCCTATTCACTTCACGGAAATGCCACTGCCTACTACCTACGAGTGAGAGCCAGATTATATTTCTCAGTTAACAGCCCGATTTATTTTTGTGTGTGTGTATTTAGATGTGAATGAAAATGCTTCTGTTGTCATTCTAATTTCGAAGTTGTTGTACCATATTTTTTATTCTCAATCTCAGCAAATTCCCTCTGATCAATGGATTGCAATCTGGTTTTGATAGGCTCCGGAATATGGGTTCATCTGTATTCTTTGATTGAATAGGGTCGATGGATCGGGCTGTTGCTAAGTTCTCATATAGAACGGAATAAACATCTTACGGGTGAAGTCACTCATGCTAGCTAGATTTGCAGTTAACAGTACTAGCGTTCAAACATCCAATTAACTATTTTCTCCTCTGATGCAAATGTAGTTTTGTTGCATTTGGTTTTTTTCTAGCACTTCAATCATTTATGATGGCTGCTATATGATCTTTTTTATCTTTTATGATTGGAGCTACCACAAAGGTAATGAATACTGTTCATGATCTATCTCATGGATCAGATGTGTATCTATGCATTCTTTATTCTTTTCTACAGTCATCTTACAAATTTCTTATTTGTACAGTACCGTAACAGTTTTGCTTACTCGGCCATGTTGCTAAAGCAACTTTTTGTTATGTATTTTGAAGTCAATAATTTTTGCTCTTCCGCTGCAACGCGCGGGCATTGTGCTAGTATTGCTTAAGTGCCTACTCCCCTTGATAGGGTGCGAGTGCGTTCACCGTCGAGGAGCGCCACCACTCGCCGCCAATGAGTGATGAGGACTACCATAAACGCTAGGCAATGAGGACGGCGTGAACAAGAGCAGATGAGTGGGGTGCGACTGAGAAGATTCATACAGATACAGATTCATACTAAATACGATGCATAACGATCCTAATGAGCTATACGAGTTTCATTAAGGCTAAACTCTCACTTAATAATTATTTAATGACCAGCATGCCCTCTAATATGAACGGGTATGGAGCGATTTGGACCATCGGTGTGTTCAAGTTTGAGGGAGAGGGTGCACTGAAGCAAAAGTGCCTGATGTAACCCAATATTACACTACCTTCTTCAATATTTTGTGTCCTAATATTAAGTTACCTGATGTAGTTCTCAGTCAGACTATCAACTTTCACCGCGTGTATTGTACATTTGTGCTTGAATTTTGGGTCACCAAAATAAATGTAATGCTTATGGTATGGCCACAAAATATACACACGTATGTCCCATGCAAAAGGAATGGAGTATTTGCTGAAATTGATTCATGTCCAAACAGTAGAGACAAGATGCAGATGATGTCCAAAGAAGAAGAGTCCAGGGCTAGACTTTTTTATTAACTGCCCTTGTCCCCCACATATATATACCAGCTAGTTCCTCTTCGCTCATGATTTAATTTCGTTCAAATATCTACGCTCACAGTGTGTTTGATTTGGACTGACGCAACATGGCAATGTGGCATACGATCCAACTCAAATATTACAGCATCTTGTAAAGAAAACTCGTACTGCAAGATCTCATGGAGAAATGGAAGTCTCTCGCGCACGAGAGATATCCCGTGCACGGGCCCATGTTTTCTCTCATTTTTCTTTATCTCACCCACACTATTACATTGTGTTCTAGAATTTAAAATATATCTAGATTTTGAACTCGAAATTTCATTTGTAAACCGTTTGAATATTTGAGTTCCTAACGAAAGGAGCTTCAAAATGAGACCAATATTGAATATATTTTGATAATTTTTGAAAATTGACTTGTGAAACATGATAAAACTAAGTAAAACTTGATGATATTTCCTCTGAAACAATTCGTTTCACTCTGTTTCAAACTTGGTTTATCAGATTTAGAAAATATTTGGTAGTTGTCTCAGAGTCCAATTTGGATACACAATTTTATGTATCAAGTTGTGTTTTATTTTGTAACATGGTGATTTAATGAGTTTCATAATTTAAATTTTGTTTTTTTCGAAATAAACTTGTTTTAGGCACGTTCAAAAGATATCATCGAAAGGAATACATGTATTTAAATAGATTGTTAAGTGAACTTTTTTCTTTTCGAAATGGGGTACCCCTGTCTCTGCATCAATTGATGCATACGGCTTTTTTATTAAAGTAAGTCACACCATAACAGTAGTAACAGTACACAATTATTACAGCTTATGGATCACTTAGAGTCTCAACATGGATAAGCCACCTAAAAAAAGCTAGAAGAAAAAAAGCGATGTATCATCATGATGTGAGCCTTTTCTCAGACCGCCAACCGCACTGGCTGTAGAAATCCCGTGCGACCGTCGCCAAACGGTTGCACCCAATATCCATGTCCGGACGTTCCTCCACCGACTGCAGGAAGGAACACATATGGATCCAATGAGTGACCAAAGGGATAACCTGCATAAAAGATGGGAAACTCCTTTTGTTAAATATAAAATCATTACGGACTGTCCATATAGCCCACAATAAACCGCACACACCGACTCTAATGTGGCCTTTATCTTTTTTTGGCACCCCATTTAACCAATTTCCAAACAAATTTGAGACACTAGACGGAGGAGGTAAATTAAACATCATATAAACAATCCTCCAAATGATTTTGGCAAAGGGACATGAAAAGAACAAATGTTGTATTATTTCATCTTGATCACAAAAAATACATTTAGTGCATCCATGCCAATTCCGTTTGCTAAGATTGTCTTTGGTCAATATAACTTTCTTATGTAGGAACCACAGAAAAATTCTGATTTTAAGTGGAACCTTGATCTTCCAAATATATTTCTTAAGATAACCTGTGTGTCCATTAAGTAAGTCTGTGTACATAGATTTAACACTGAACACACCAGAAGTAGTTATCGACCATCTAAAAGCATCCTCCACATCCGTCAATTGAAAGTAACTAAATGGACCCATCTATCCCTTTTGTTCCCAGATAAAGCTCTCCTGAATCCTATGTTCAGAGGTGTTGAACCCATCACATGTGCTACCGTAACATTTGTATGGTTAACAATGTTGTAAAGAGTCGGGTATTGATCCTTAAGAGGTAGATCACCTAGACATGTGTCTTTCCAAAATCTAGTATTTTGTCCATTTCCTACTACAAGAGACCCTCTTTTGAAAAACTCATCTTTGGTATTCATTAAACCCTTCCAAAACGGTGAATCCGTTGGCTTTGTTGTAACCTGAGAAAGTGTCTTAGTGTTCAAATATTTGTTTTGGATTATCTCTTGCCACACTCCTTCTTCGTTCATAAGCTTGTACAACCACTTACTTAGCAAACTTATGTTTTTTAGATGTAGCACTTCCACTCCTAATCCTCCGATCTTTTGGTCTACAAATAACATCCCATTTTGTTAGTCTATATTTTATTTTGTGTCCATCGCTTTGCCAGAAAAAACGAGATCTGAAGAAATCTAGCCTCTTTCTTAGTCCTATAGGAATCTCTAGGAAAGATAGCATAAACATTGGCAAACTTGTGAGAACCGAGTTTATAAGAATAAGGCAATCACCATAGGATAACATTTTCCCGGCCCAACAACTTAATTTATTTTCAAAACGGTCTTCTACCGGTTTCCACTCACTATTTTTCAGCTTTCGAAAATGAATTGGAATCCTTAGATACTTTAACGGAAGTGAGCCTATATCACATCCAAAAAGATTTGTATACTCACTCTCATCATCTTTCGCTTTCCCAAAACAAAATAACTCACTCTTGTGAAAATTTATTTTAAGTCCAGAAAGCTGTTCAAAAATACAAAGAACCATCTTCATGTTAAGTGTCTTTTCTAAATCGTGCTCCATGAAAAGAATAGTATCATCCGCATACTGTAAAATTGAGAGTCCCCCATCCACCAAATGAAGGATTAAACCACTAACCTTCCCATCTTGTTTCGCCCGTTGGATAAAAATTGCGAGCATATCAGCAACAATATTAAACAAAATAGGAGATAAAGGATCTCCCTGTCGCAAACCTTTTTTTGATTGAAAATAATGACCTATGTCTTCATTTACACGAATTCCAACACTCCCTTTTTCTACATATCTCTGAACCCATTCACACCATTTGAGATCGAAACCCTTCATTCGCATTGCTTGTTGCAAAAAAGACCAATTAACCTTATCGTAGGCTTTCTCGAAGTCGATTTTAAAAAGAACACCATCAAGTTTTTTTCGATGAAGTTCATGAATGGTTTCATGAAGGATCACTACACCCTCAAGTATGTGTCTACCGGACATAAAAGCGGTTTGGGTTGGCTGAACAACTTTGTCAGCAATATCGATCACTCTGTTAGTCCCAACTTTAGTGAAGATTTTGAAACTAACATTTAAAAGGCAAATTGGACGATACTGCTGAATTTGAACTGCGTTCTCCTTTTTTGGTAACAAAATGATTGTCCCAAAATTGAGGTGAAAAAAGGGAAGATCACCTCGGTGAAATTCTCGAAACATATTCATGAGATCTTCCTTAATAACACGCCAAAACGTTTGATAAAATTCTGCTGGAAACCCATCGGGACCCGGCGCCTTGTTTTTCTCCATTTGTGATATCGCCTCGAAAACTTCCTTTTCAGCAAATTCCGCAATTAAAATGGCATTTTCGTCGGCTGAAATTTGTTTTATATCATGTACTACAGACTCTTCCATAACACAAGATGAGCTAGCCGGTGGGCCAAAAAGTTGTTTGTAATAATTTGAAATATAATTCTTTAGGTTCTCTTGACCTATAATCGTCCCTTCATCTTGTTCAAGATGAAATATCTTTTTCCTTCTATGTTTACCATTAGCTATAAGGTGGAAGAATTTAGTATTATCACCACCTCCTTGAATAAATTTAATCTTAGCTCTTTGCGCCCATTTAGACTCCTCATCTCTTCTCAACTTAGTAACCTTGTCCATTGCATTCCGCAAGGACTTTCTCTCCTCCTCATCTAGAGGGCATAACTCAGCCTTACGATCCAGAATATCTATAACACTTAGCAAGTGTTCTTTTTCAAGTCTATAATTACCGCTTAGATTTTTTTCCCAACCCTGGAGGTATTGTCTGACATGACGTATTTTATTTTGCCATATTTCGATTGCATTTGCTCCTGTAGTAACCGAATTCCACTCTTTAGCTACCATTTCCATGAAACCTTCTTGTTTTAACCATGCAAGTTCGAAAGAGAAGTGAAACTTATTACCCAAAAAAGATTGCTCCCCTGAATCAAGGAGAAGAGGAGTGTGATCTGAGCCGGATATAGTCAAAGCCCTTACAGACACAAGCGGAAATTTTTGCTCCCACTCCACAGTGGCCAAAATTGTATCAAGCTTTTCATATGTAGGTTTGTCCCGTCTATTAGCCCAAGTGTATTGTCTACCGGAGAGAACTATTTCTCTGAGGTTGAGACTCTCTATAATAGCGTTGAAAATAAAAGGCCAACATGCATCAAAATTATCATTGTTCTTCTCTTCTTTGCACCTTATAATATTAAAATCTCCGCCCACTAACATTGGAAGAGGCTCATCTTCGCAAATTCGCACAAGTTCAGCTAGGAATTCTGGCTTTTGCTCATCTTGAGCAGCACCATAGACCGCTACTAACACCCACCTAAAACTATCAGACCTAGATGTCACATAGAATTTGACACATCTGTCACCAGTAACAACATTCTGAACAGTCAACGAAGTATTATTTATACCAACAAGAATACCTCCAGATCGACCCATTGGAGGAACACAGTACCATTGAATATCATGTCCTCCCGACAAATTATTCAAGAAGTCAAAAAGTTATCTCTTCCAGTCTCTAGTACAGCAAAGAAGTCAAGCTTATGTTCTTTAAAATTTTCACGCACAAAGTTGTGTTTAGCTGGATCCTTAAAACCATCACTATTTCAAAAAATTCCTTTCATTGTAGCCCTAATCAGATTTTTTATTTAATCTCACACTTCTACGCACCACTTTAGTTGCAATTTTGTATTTTCGTTTGTAAACTCTAGTTATTTTTCTTTCCTGGATCAGCAGAGTCATTTCATCATTTTGCTTGTCCTCGTTACAGAGATCTGATGATAGTTCCGATGCGTGATTAATAATCTCTGTTTGATTATCTGTTACCTCTTTATTCTTATCCTCCACATTTTTAGAAAGAACAATCAAGGTTCTGTTATGGTATATCTTTTTCATATTATGTATTGAAGCAGCCACTTGATTCTCGTCTACCCGTAAAGATAACCCCATTTTTTGAACCCTCTGCACAAAAATTTCATCCGGCATGGATGATATCGAATATTTCGAAATAGAAGAAGTACCTTGGAGGAAAGCAGCATCTTTGGCCTGTGCCAATTGCTGCGCACGATCTAGTTGAGTTGCATCCGCATTATATTGCTGACGGATCTGTTCACTTGAGCGAAACTCTGTCGCAGTGGAAGTAATACCGCCATAAGCCATCACATCTTCCATAGAAAAACGTACGCCAAGAAAAACTCCAGTACCATTACCACTGTATTTTACCTCTGGATGGGAAACATGATTAGTTGATAAAGGCTCATTCAGCATTGTAGTCACAGAAGTAGAATCATAAGTAATATCTGGAATTGACATTACAGATTTAGAAAAACAAGGAATCTCTGGCTCCCTATTCATAAACTTAAGTGTACCTTGATTTAAAGGGTCAGAATTGATGTTGTTACTTATACCACCTTTTGGAGAACCCTTCATGTTATTAGGTGCGTAAGTGTGTTTCAAAGCGCTTTTTTTCACCCCTGTTTGAGATAGACAAGTATTGAGGAAATCTGAATTATCAACGGAAGACACTGGCTCCTGTATGTTCACAATTATTTTACCTTTTAGACCTCCCTGTGGTGTAGTAATTTGGGATTGGCTGGGAACCTCCAGAACCCTCGGAGATCCACAAGTCACTGTTTTTGTAGTTTGTACCGTTGGAGAAGGCGCCTTTAGAGACTCTTGCTCTAGCCCGTGAGCCAACTTTATATTCTGTAAACCATGCTCCACCTCCTGTGCATCAACAGTTGAAGTGTTCATAGTCTCTGCAGAGCAACTGCCTGATTTCCCTGCCGCGGTAGCAAAACAGACTGATTTTCCTGCCATGGAAGAGACCACCGCAGGATTTTGGGCGTGGCATCGAAGCTCACTGAATTCCCTATCTCTGCAGCGAAACTTCCTATCACGGCAGTAACCACAGTAGGATTTCTAACAGTAGTATGTACTGCTGAGTCAACACAAGACGATCCCACTTTTGTGTCGAAGTGGGAGGATAACCTTGGCAATGGTGATGGTAGGCTGCCATCATCAACACTGTCACAATCACTCCAAAGCCTCCGGGGTACAATATCAATAACCCGACTTTCAGACTTAGAGCGAAAAACCGTTGGAGTGGACTGAAGACAATCAATCAGACCCACCCTCAACACAGGAAGAGACAAAACGTGAGTTATTTGTTTAGCAGGAAAGTCAGACTTGGGTGGATTAGAATCATTCATAGATGACTTAGCTATTCCTGCCATTGGTGGATGCTCATCTTTTTTAAATGCCTCGTTATCTTGAATATCAGCACCTTTTGAATCATCCTCTGGATTTGCTTCTTGCATAGTCACATCAATTTTCTCTTTGCCCCTCTCACCTTCAACTTTAAAAAGTAAACCATATCCTTTCCCATCCTAAGTATGATCAACCGTAGTTGTAGGGATTTTTTCAACACGGGTAACCTCAACCAACATGCGAACATCAGAATGAGCTCTTGTATAGACCATATCAATTACTAGAGCCTTTCCAATAAAAGAGCCAACACCAAAAAGTGACAAAAAATCACATCTCTCTTTATAACAGAAACCAAATACCTTAACCCAAACCTTTGTAAGACAAAATGGGTCAAGATCTGCTGCTGACCATTCCTCGAAGTGCAAAAACATACTTGTTCCAGAAACCGGGACATTGATAATTTTTGTCATTCTCGCAAGATCAGCTTTAGTAGGGAAAATTACTTTGAAAGCGCCATCTTCTGTAGGGCAAAGATCCCATTGGTGATTTCCTGGAATGATCCACTCTAGCTCCTTAGCAATCTCCTGAGGTGATAACACCCCATCAATTACTGAAATTTTTCCCACCTTGCCACTGTCATGCCTAAAGGTAACATCAGAGGAGGCCGGAACATCATGAAACATGAGTTCATTCCGTGACACCCCATAAGTGATTGCAACAGGTTTCGGCATGGATAGTAATGGGAAACTATTGGATGGGTGCGAGATCTTCTCACAGTATATGCATAAAACAGCCACACAAGACTCGGCTAAGTGCCCATTCTCACCACATCTCAAGCACACCATTTTCTCAGTTTTATTTTGGGCCCTAGTTAAAAGGTTATCACTGGATGATGTATCCATGTTCTGGGAAGAAGGGCGAGCCTCAGACAAACCAGCACTATGAGCTGCCACCTGTGTGGCATTCCCATCCTGTGAGTGAGCAGAAGAAGTGGCCACAGCATTCTCATTATTATTAAAATACCTTTGAAATCGATTCCCATTGCCATTAAACCTACCAGAGCCTTCATGAAAGTTATTGGATCGTCCCCGATTCCCATGAAAGTACTGCTGACGGTAAGGGCGTTGTCTATAATTACCTCTGTTCATGTATCCGTAACCATTCCCATATCCATTATTGCCTTCATAGAACCCTTCATCAAAACCGCCAAAACCTTGTCCATTAAAACCTTCATCACGCCTTTCAGCTTGGCGATCACCACCCATGCTTGACATAGCACCCTGCTCAGGAGCCACCGGCCGCAGTTGCAGAACACCCTGACCATCTTTGCCATGGCCAGCGATAGTCGCCTGCATGGCCGCCAACTTGGTGTTGTCAACACCACGAGCCTCAGCACGCACTGGCGTACTCCTGGGAGGGACGGGCTGACGAAGGGGAGGGTTTGATGAGCTAGTGCGCGGAGGGATGATGTTTCTGGTCGCCATTGTCACCAAAACCCTAGCCGCCTCAAGATGAGACAACTTAGGCACGACAGGATGACAACCCAGCGCGCTTTGCGGCGCCGTCCTCTTCTAATAGTGTTTAGGTTTTGCAGCGTACTATTTTACCGTTGAATATATGTTGTCTTTTTTGGTTGGCTGGGGTCTGGACTTGGCCATAAGCGGAACCACCAGCTCTAATTAGCTAGAGTTGGATGTATCTTGATCATGGACCTGAAAATTATATTGTGCAGTTTGTTGCATGCATCTTGCGAGCGAAATAGTCGACCGAGTAATCAACCCAGTGAGACCGGTGTACAATGTGTTGGTTCCATGAACTGTAGGATAATATCTTCCTTTAACCTGCAATGGGTCCGTGAAAATTCACCAGCTTGATGCCTAAATCACATTTTACATAATAAATATCGTTGTTCTACCTAATTTATAGTAACAGAATATTTAACTTATATTATGATCCAAACATTCACAACTCAATATGGCTAAACCAGCAAGGGTCCTCTTCCAAGTCAAACTATAAGAGATATGTACTTCCAATCCTGAATCTGACAGAAAAAAATATCCAGAGCATAATTCAATACAAACTCAATAACAGTTGTGTATCAAGATAACCTTTTTAACAGAAATTGATGCAGTCAGTCCTGACTTTAGCATAGCAACAACCTTGTTGTCTGGTCTTGGCACCGGAAGACGTTTGGCTAGAACCTTTCATCAGGAAGATGTACAGAAAAAACTGTAACTGACAGACGTAGCTAATCTAGAAGTAAAACCTCAAAAGGCTAGAGATAATGTCACTGAAAGGAGGATATGGCCAGCAGTTGAACAACTACGCTTCAGTTCCATAAGGGTATTTTTAATAAGGTAAGAAAATCCCTAGAGTGATGGATGAAATTGTTCAACATTTATGTTGGCGGGCTTCTCTTTTTTATTTCTCAGGTAATTCATGTCAAATAAATTCACATTTTGCACGGAGAAGAAGACATTTTGTATTTATTCTTTATCCAAGAACATGGAATGCAAAGGAGGCAGCATAGTACATTTTTTCACATTAAGATAGTTGCACTATCTGAAAAAAGAATGCAGACTTTGAATAACAAAACGATTTGTTGCAAGAATATAGCTAATAACTCTATTGGGATTTTGAGTATTGCTTTATGGCTTACGATTGGGCTCTCCCAGAGTAGTTCCCCTAATATCAAAATCTGGATGATTCTTTCTTTTGTGTTGTAAATTGAATAATTGCAACATTTTTTTAATCAACTATGTTATTTCATAATGCTGCTAATGTAATTATTCTCGTCACCTTACTAACTTTGACCACCAAGTTATAAAAATGCATTTAACTATAGATAACATTTGTGTACCTTTTAAAAGTACAAAAATGGTTATTGTTGGTCAAATTTAGCTAAAAAGATCAACTTAGTTGAGTATTTTGCAGTGTAAAGTTCTAAAATAATCATCCCCGACACGACTCGCAACTAAAACAACTCAAATTATGTACCTTTCATACATGCGTAACACTTCAAATGGAATATGGGACTATTTTTTTCTAGACGACTATGCAATTACAACATGCAAATCATCTTTATACCATTCTTGTAGCTAGTGACTTGTTTTCACTAATGTTTTCCTAACAGGCGCCTGATGCAAAATTCCTTTAATATCACAGGAAAAACATTATTTACTCTTTCTAGCCTTTAGCTCTCCTAGCACATCACAGTCCATTGTTTTCCGAATTCAGACATAAACAAATCTAAATCGTTTGTGCACACACATGTATGACTCTATGTATTCTTTTCAGACGAACATATCCTTAAGCAATTATAAAGAAACATCTCTACATCAACAATTGCAAATTTTATCTGTTCTCACCTTGGCAGCAGTTGAAATGGAAGTCACGAAAGGGGAAGGAGCTGCCCGCATCAGTGAGGAACGGGTGCGACAAAGGAGCCGGGGACTGGGTGGCTGGCTTTCAGCTCCTCCAGCTGACATGAGAGGGGGCCGACGGTGTCCTGGTGCATCAAATTTAGGAGCAATTCTACCTTTTGATGGAAATAATAAAAGGCAACATAGCAGAACTTTGTTATAAGAAAGAGAGAGTAGGGAGAATAGGAACTATCAGACTCATACGGGTGCTTGAACATCAGTTAAACCTGACTACAGAATTTTGATGGGTAAACCACATAATAATAACCACTAAACTTCCTGAAACCAGCATACAGTGAGTAGTAATTCAGAGTTCAAAGGACAAAAAAGTAGCATTACTTGTTGGATTGTTACAGCGTCTGAGCAGAGTTAATTGAAGATTTGTTCATATCCAAAGCTTCATTGATGAGCACATCACACAAGACAACCTATATAGCCAACAGCATGACCAAACCAAATTTTGGCAGACCTGTAACCAACTTATGAGGAGAAAAATAATGAGGGGGACATATGCTTTGGGCTAACAGGCTCAGGAAAGGCATCAGGAAGATCCTTGCCTCAGTTCAAGTTGTTTCCTGTAACAAGAGTGCACCATATTTCAGAATAAAAAGTAAGACCACTTGAAGTATCATGTAGAAGAAGCAATGAATTATCCATGTAGTGACTTGTATGCCCTGATACAGTTACTATTCATAACCATGGTTAGCTAGAATAAACTGAATGATGGGTATTTAATTAAACTCGATTTAGCCTAGTACAATTCAAGAAGTCAGTAAAAGTTTATCAGGGAAAACACATATAGCTAATGAGAGTACAATATTCTTAACTGAACCCGTTGAGAGTTAGTCATGAAGCATGTGGACTTCAAGGTTTAATTTGCAAGTTACAATAGGTACATGAAGCATGTGGACTTCAAGGTTTAATTTGCAAGTTACAATAGGTATTTAGTCAATCCTATAGTCAAAGTTTCATACAAACAATGCAGGGTAAGCCCTATTCTTCATTGAAAATATTATTACCTTTATGGAGATATACACCGAAATACATGGACATGGGGGATATTCTGATCCTTCTAATCACCAGGCATGCAATGTAGGAGAAAATGTAGGTTCCGTATTAGTATAGTTTAGTAGTACTGCAGTTTATTCATGGGTATAGTACTTCACCTTAGGTTCAGGCACAAAACTTGGCAAATCATGTGTTCACCTCGTGATATGAGTCGGCAAGCAGAGGGAAGCAACAAACAAATATACCATTTATATGCCCTTTTGTACCTAAAACACCAGTATAGAATAGTTTTATTAAATTTAGAACTATGAACATAAGTATAATACGTCACTTTTTCCAATAAAATACCAACTCAACCTTTGATATTCAGGAGACAAATATATGATTTGTCCAAATATACCTTTAGCTGCTTGCTGATCTGGACTCCAATGCAAAGTTATCTTGCTTGCCGGCATAAGCAACTCTCACAGCAAGAAACAAACAGTGAGAGTGGCCTTAAATATTAGCAGAAGCCTTACAAATTATATAGCAGTAGATCCTGGAAAATAACAGCATTCAATCTCTGCATTTGCTAGGCGAAGCCTAATCGTTAAGAGAACCATTAGCAGGAAAATGACATGGTAACTTATTGTGAGCGGTGGTGATGGCACAATTTTAGGCAAAATGAACTATTTGACCATACCTGAAACATTATATGTGGCAGGAAAAGTTCTAAGCAACTGTTCTCAGCACTAACCATTCACCGCAAAATTCGAATGAAGCTTTAGAAAATAATCAAGTGCTTACATAAGCCAGAAACCTTTTATTCTACCATTCTGGAAGAGACCTCCTTTTGTTCTGTTTTTCTCACTTCTAGGAGACACAATGGAAACACTACATTTGGACAAAAATCTAAATTGTAACATCAATGGGTAGGTATCTGAGCAGCTAGAAAAACTGTTAGTATAGGCAATACCAACATTTAAATTCCAATATAAAATTGTAGTCATCACTAATTACAACATCATAAGAGATGAAAGGAACTCAGTGTGTCCTGCCCAAGTACTACTCTCAGAAGCAACTGGAGCACGGATAACTCTTAAGAGTTTTTTCAGGGACCATGCAGGAGAACTGCATGTATATCCATTAACATGGAAAAAAATCACAACACCAAAGAAATGCATGGCCCATAAAAGGATATCTCGCTTTGCCGTGCTGGTGAAATCTGATCGGCCCAATATCATTTCCACAAGCCTATAATTACATTGTATCAGCGACTCCTAGTCACAAGCAATCTAACACCTAGGATTATAAGTCTAGTTTTAAAACAGAGCGACTGCAAATAAAATTCATAGGAAAATCAAATATTATGTGTAGAAACATGTTAGTATAAAGGAAAAGGGAAAATATAAATTATTCATTGGATAATGCCCAAATAAAGGATATAATCTATATGCTGATGTGTATAACCATTCCATTTTTTAACAGATTCACCATTTGCAACCATGAACACTAAATAAACAATATTTGGGGTTAAAACATAATGATAGTTCACCTTTTAACACATTTACAAATTCCAACGAAGTTGGCACGAGGCAGTGTACTACATTAGCAAAACATTTTTAAGTAGGGCTGCTACTATTCCTCTTCAGTTTTCAAAAAGAAGCTTACTTCAGGTTCATAACTTTAGTGCAAATTACAAACCAAGAGATGAATGTATGGTATGGGTTCCGCAACTCAAACCAAAGCAGAACATTACTGTAATGATAATTGGTTTCCCCAGCATTTAGTAGGACAAATGCTAGGAGTAAAAAGCACTACTGCAGATCCGATACTAATGAAAGTGAAACCAAGAAATGGTATCCATTTCAAATTTGCATCTGAAGGCCACAAGTACAACTCATTGTTTATACTTTATTGTAGTCCCCATGATAACTAAGATACCATCCTATGAGTTCATCCAGATTTCCAGTTCCCACTACGATGTTATGGAAATTCCAATAAAAAAAAGAGCAAAAATAACCAGAAATGCAGTAGTAAGTATCTTTGATGAAACATGTAGCGCAGCTAATTCCTCCATGAGTCAAAAGTAGGGGAATGGCAGTGCACGGATGAACAAATAATGAATAGAAATATGGGTGAGAGATATTACGATCTAGTTTTCAGAGCTCGTAAGAGAGTTCAAATTGAAGCTGTCTGAGAGAGACCTTGCTGGCCATAACAGGTCGATTAAGGCAACCCATCTCCTCAACGATTCCTGCGCAAGAAGCTAGGTCAATCAAGAGGGAGTATATGACATCAAACATTACACACATTTCGATCATACAACAACAGAAGCCATCGAAATTGTCCAAATATTGCTAAACAATCCATGGAGTTGAGCACATAATCCATTTTTTCTCTGAAAATCGAAGTGGGCATGAGATCGGCTTCTTGATTCGCAGACCCACCAAATCTGTGGGTCGCCCCGCCCATGGTTCCTGGCACCTCTGCCGCACTCTCTCGCCTGAGAGCCGCAGCCTTACCTGGTTCCGCCGCCACCACCTAGCTTGGTGCCCGCCGCCGCCCTTGATTCCCAGCGTCGCCGCATCTGTGAGCAGCCGCCGCTCCCACCCGCCGCCACCCTGATTCCCAGCGTCGCCGCATCTGTGAGCAGCCGCCACTCCCATGGTTCCCGGCGCCTCTTCCGCACCTACTCGCCTGAGAGCCGCCGCCACCTAGCCTGGTACCCGCCGCCGCCACCTAGCCTGGTACTCGCCGCCGCTCTGCCGGGTGAAGAGAAGACGGTGAGGGGAAGGAGAGAAACGTGCGGGTTGGGTCGACTGAACACACCTAAGGAACGTTTGTGCGAGTGGGTCCCACGACAGCGATGCGTGGAACGGCCTCAGACGCGGGCAACCCTGGGAGCTTAGAGCTCTTTAGAGATAGGTCTGACAACTTTCTTAACAAATGTGGGCCGCTGTACTGGGCCAGGACAGCACGCAACTGAAAGAGCAGAACGTACGGCCGTATGCCTCGTCGGCCCTTTAATTTGAATATGCCTAGATCTGGATCGACGGGGAAGATCATCGGAAGAACGACGGTGTGATCGCCGGCGTGCTGAGACAGGCAAGTGATCATCCCTTCCACCACGAACACGCTGATAATTTCTCTTCCGGACAACTCTGGTCAGATAAAAAACTGTCGGCTCTAGGACAGGAATCTTGAGATCAACCACCGCCGACGGCGACGAAGATTGCCGAGAATTTCGTGGGGAACCAGATGAAAAGGATGTATCTGGTGACAGCGCCAGAATCTGGGCAGCTTTTCTCTGAAACAACCTATTTTTAAGCCGCTTTTCATACCTCAAAGAAGAACCAAAAACCTTCTCCGACAAGGAATGCCGGTAGGTCTCCGGCGAAGGAGTCACGAAGAGGACCGGCGGAGCATCTTCCCCTCTTGCAGACGGCGATCCCCAGAACTTACCTCGAACGGGCGGAAGCAGAGTGACACCGGCGATGGTGTCACCTTGAGAGTCGCCAGACATGACTCTCGCTCTCGCCTGACCTAAGCGAATATATGTTCGGGTAAATATGGTTCTTTCAAATTTTGCACTAGAAATTAAATCTTTGTATAAATAAATAAGAGAGAGGGTATTAGTGTGGGGTAGACACTTGCAAAGATTGTCGTGTGCTAACCTTAAAGCAACACAATGGAATTGGCGGCGAAGACGTGCATGGAATGTCCCGTGAACGCGAAAGCGATAGAGGTCCACCAAAGCTTGACGTTGTCACGAAGAGGGGACAAAGTCTTGGATGTGGAGCCAACTTTGGACCATGTTACAAATGCGTATGGATGTAACATCCCATATTTCTAAACAAAGAAGAAAATGAATTTTTCTTTTTCTAAAAATTGGAGCCAACAAAAAACTTTATTTGAGTTCTATAGTACGCATAGTGCTCATACCCAATTGTTGTGAGCTTTGCCATGATACTTGTGTGGAGTATTTTGAAATGTTTCTAAACCCTAAACCCTACCCTTTTCAAGTCCAAAGAGGAACTTTTAAAAGGAAAACAAAATAAGGGTAAGCCATATGTGGGCTAATAGCTATTTCTCCAAATAATGGCATATGCCCTATTTACCTTACCTAAATGGTTGGAAACCATGAGTAAACTTAACCTAACACTCTTTGAACCCAAAACAAGGACCTTTGGTCAAAGAAAAAGAAAATAAAATAAAAACTTCAAATCCACATATGAGGCTATGGCCATTTGTGTCCTTAACCTATGTCATTTTGAATTGTGCCAATGGTTGGGAAACATCAATAAACCAATAACCAACACTTCTGAATCAAAGAAACACAAATCAAATAAAAGGAAAACTCAAAAACAAGTTACATGTGATAAAGGTCACATGTGGCAATCTTATCATCTTACCCACTTTGAGCCCCTGTAGTAAGAGATTCCTAAACCAAAACCTCTCAACTCTTTACACCTCATCCAAGACCTCATCAAGCTAAACACTTTTGATGTTGACCACTTTGACTAGTTCTTTTTCTATTGCTTATATAAGGATGCAAAGTGGCAATGTTGAATCAGATTCTAGATTACCCCCAACATTTAGAATTTTCATAAACCAATTCCAAAATTCAAACCAATGCCACCAATGGATGCCAAACAGTATTTAGATCACTCCTATGAAGAAATTTGGCCAAATTGGAAAACAAGTGAGACCTTTGCATGTCACATATGTTGATTACATAGTTTAAATTAGGGTACAACCACTATTCCAACCACTATGTACCACCTCACCGTCCTCTCTCTTGTGATCATCTATAGTGCATTGTACCCCTAACCACTCTCAATGACCTCACCTAGTCTTGCCATGATCACCATGACCCAAACCATGCCAAGGACATTTCATATGTAACACACACTCTGACTTTGATCAATCGTGCACACTCTAACCCTCTCCAACCTTGCCAACCATGTCTAGTACCCTGGCCTCAACTCAACTAAGCTTGCAGTACCCCTTTTTGCCCAAGGGAATGCACAGAGGATCCAAGAACATGCCATGCCGGCCACCTTGATCACCACCATGCCCAAACCTACTCCTCTCCTCCTCTCTCTCTCACCTTGTCCTGGAGGCTTGCCTCATCACCCTGACCCCACTGGCGCACGCCGTGGCCAAGGATAAGCCGACAACGCCAGTACACGCACGCCCACGACGCCCAGGATGCACCAGAGCGTGCATGACCACGCTCTGGACGCGCCAGTACACTTGCTCGCCCCGTCGCCTCACGCTCCCTCTCGCCCTCTCCTTTCTCCCACGGACCCTCCGCGACACCAGCGACCTCCAGGACATCCTCACTGGCTCGCCCGCGCCCTGTAGACAACGCCATGGATACACGAGGACGATGACGACGCCACCGTCCCTCTCCTGCTGCGCCCTGACGCTTGTCGTGACCGCCTCGATGTCGCCAACACACTACGCCCACTCCCCTGGCCCCGCGTGACTTCTATCGCCGTCGTCACCACTCACCTGCTCCGCGCCCCTCGGCCATCTCTCGCCGCTATAAAAGGAGCAAGCCCGGGCCTCAAATCCGCACACCATTCCACTCCCCTCTCCCTTCTGAACCTCCTCGACCACTTCCCCTCTCCGATTACACAGTAGCTAGCCGGAATTTAGCCGGAGTCCACCGCTGCAGTAGCTCGGTGACGCCGACGATCCCGAGCACCCCTGGAGCCACCGTGACCCTCCTTCCACTCGCCGTCGTCGACAACGTCGATTGCCCGCCTCGCCGACCTCATTGGACGCCGGTAAGCCTCCTATCGTGACCCCCTGGCCGTCGGTAGGGTTTGGTCTCCGGCGAGCCCTGTCGTGGAAGGGGACGACCCAGCACCGTCGATCCTTGATACGTCTCCGACGTATCGATAATTTCTTATGTTCTATGCCATATTATTGATGATACCTACATGTTTTATGCACACTTTATGTCATATTCGTGCATTTTCTCGGAACTAACCTATTAACAAGATGCCGAAGTGCCGGTTCCTATTTTCTGCTTGTTTTTGGTTTCGAAATCCTAGTAACGAAATATTCTCGGAATTGGACGAAACAAAGACCCGGGGGCCTATTTTTCCACGGAGCTTCCGGAAGACCGAAGAACACACGAAGTGGGGCCACGAGGTAGCGACACCACATGGCGGCGCGGCCCGGGGGGCCGCGCCGCCCTATGGTGTGGCCCCTCGTCCGGCCCCCGACTCGCCCTTCCGCCTACTTAAAGCCTCCGTCGCGAAACCCCCGAGGCGAAAAACCACGATACGGAAAACCTTGCGAGACGCCGCCGCCGATCCCATCTCGGGGGATTACGGAGATCTCCTCCGGCACCCTGCCGGAGAGGGGATTCATCTCCCGGAGGACTCTACACCGCCATGGTCGCCTCCGGAGTGATGAGTGAGTAGTTCACCCCTGGACTATGGGTCCATAGCAGTAGCTAGATGGTTGTCTTCTCCTCATTGTGCTTCATTGTCGGATCTTGTGAGCTGCCTAACATGATCAAGATCATCTATCCGTAATACTCTATGTTGTGTTTGTCGGGATCCGATGGATAGAGAATACCATGTCATGTTAATTATCAAGTTATTACATATGTGTTGTTTATGATCTTGCATGCTCTCCGTTACTAGTAGAGGCTCGGCCAAGTTTTTTACTTTTAACTCCAAGAGGGAGTACTTATGCTCGATAGTGGGTTCATGCCCGCATTGACACCTGGGACGATGTGACGAAAGTTCTAAGGTTGTGTTGTCTTGTTGCCACTAGGGATAAAACATTGGCGCTATGTCCGAGGATGTAGTTGTTGATTACATTACGCACCATACTTAATGCAATTGTACGTTGCTTTGCAACTTAATACTTGGAGGGGTTCGGACGATAACCCGAAGGTGGACTTTTTAGGCATAGATGCAGTTGGATGGCGGTCTATGTACTTTGTCGTAATGCCCAATTAAATCTCACTATACTTATCATGTCATGTATGTGCATTGTTATGCCCTCTCTATTTGTCAATTGCCCGATCGTAATTTGTTCACCCAACATGCTTTTATCTTATGGGAGAGACACCTCTAGTGAACTGTGGACCCCGGTCCATTCTTTAATACCGAAATACAAATCTGCTTGCAATACTTGTTTTACTCGTTTTCTCCGCAAACAATCATCTTCCACACAATACGGTTAATCCTTTGTTACAAGCAAGACGGTGAGATTGACAACCTCACCGTTTTGTTGGGGCAAAGTACTTTGGTTGTGTTGTGCGGGTTCCACGTTGGCGCCGGAATCTGCGGTGTTGCGCCGCACTACATCCCGCCGCCATCAACCTTCAACGTGCTTCTTGACTCCTACTCGGTTCGATTAAACCTTGGTTTCTAATCGAGGGAAACTTGCCGCTGTGCGCATCACACCTTCCTCTTGGGGTTCCCAACGGACGTGTCAACTACACGCATCAAGCAAATTTACGGCGCCGTTGCCGGGAGCTCAAGACACGCTGCAAGGGGAGTCTCCACTTCTCAATCTCTTTACTTTGTTTTTGTCTTGCTTTATTTTATTTACTACTTTGTTTGCTGCATTATATTAAAACACAAAAAAAAATTAGTTGCTAGCTTTACTTTATTTACTGTCTTGTTTGCTATATCAAAAACACAAAAAAATTAGTTACTTGCAGTTACTTTACTAGATTCATCATGTTTCCCTTTAATTTTACCACAAAAAACATACCGGTAGGACGTGGGTCTATAGTTGGGAGAAATAATATAGAAGAATTTTTCAATCATGTTAGTACTATTGAAAATTTTGAAGATAGACACTTGGTAGACCTTGCGCCTACTTATGAAATTGTCGCTGCGCATTTAGTTCGCACTGTTGGAAACTAAATTTGTTAATCTTAATCCTATAATCCAACACATGTTTTTCACACTTGGCGATATGGAAGAAGGGGAAAAGAAAGATTTTGTATTAGAAACCCTTCTTAGAGAATTTGGTGGTCTAGCAAGAGAAGCTAGAAAGGTGTTTGCTAAATTTAATATGCTTGGTTCTCCTACTAATTTTGTTAGTCTCCTTGAAAAAATGGATATGGATAGAATAAAGTACACTAAAAATACTAATGATAGTGGAGAGATCAAAACACCAATACCATGTAAACTCCTAGCTATGAATGATGCACTAGAACATAACTATGCTTGGCTTGTTCCTGAAAATTTGTTCGATGAGAGTAGCAAGCCCAAGACTAATGAAAAGGGAGACGCTGAAACTTATGTATCCAATATAATATGCATGGTTGAGAAAACTCCAAACCCCGCTGTAGGTGTGATGTCTACGGGAGCTTCTATTCTTGTAGACAGTGTTGGGCCTCCAAGAGCAGAGGTTTGTAGAACAGCAGCAAGTTTCCCTTAAGTGGATACCCAAGGTTTATCGAACTCAGGGAGGAAGAGGTCAAAGATATCCCTCTCATGCAACCCCGCAACCACAAAGCAAGAAGTCTCTTGTGTCCCCAACACACCTAATAGGTGCACTAGTTCGGCGAAGAGATAGTGAAATACAGGTGGTATAAATAAGTATGAGCAAGTAGCAACGGTGCCGGAAAAGTGCTTGCTGGGCGTGTAGTTGATGGTGGTAATATTCCAGCAGTAGTAACACAGTAAAGCAGTAAACAAGCAGTAGTAACTCAGCAGTATTTAGGAACAAGGCCTAGGGATTAGACTTTCACTAGTGGACACTCTCAACATTGATCACATAACAGAATAGATAAATGCATACTCTACACTTTTGTTGGATGATGAACACATTGCGTAGGATTACACGAACCCTCAATGCCGGAGTTAACAAGCTCCACAATAATGCTCATGTTTTAGTAACCTTTAGTGTAAGATAGATCAACAAGACTAAACCAAGTACTAGCATAGCATGCACACTGTCACCTTCATGCATATGTAGGAGGAATAGATCACATCAATATTATCATAGCAATAGTTAACTTCGCAATCTACAAGAGATCATGATCATAGAATAAACCAAGTACTAACACGGTGCACGCACTGTCACCTTTGCACACATGCAGGAGGAATAAAACTACTTTAATAACACATCACTAGAGTAGCACATAGATAAATTGTGATACAAACACATTGCAATCATAAAGAGATATAAATAAGCACCTCACTATGCCATTCAACGATGAATAAGTATTCTGTGAAATCTAGCCTAAGAGACCCACACGGTGCACACACTTGTCACCTTTACACACGTGGGACGAGGAGTCTCCGGAGATCACATAAGTAAAACTCACTTGACTAGCATAATGACATCTAGATTACAAGCATCATCATATGAATCTCAATCATGTAAGGCAGCTCATGAGATTATTGTATTGAAGCACATAGGAGAGAGATGAACCACATAGCTACCGGTACAGCCCCGAGCCTCGATGGAGAACTACTCCCTCCTCATGGGAGCAAGCAGCGGTGATGAAGATGGCGGTGGAGATGGCAGCGGTGTCGATGGAGAAGCCTTCCGGGGGCACTTCCCCGCTCCGGCAGGGTGCCGGAACAGAGACTCCTGTCCCCCAGATCTTGGCTTCGCGATGGCGGCGGCTCTGGAAGGTTTCTGTGGTTTTCGTCGAACGTCTTAGGGTTTTCTGATCCAGGGGCTTCTTATAGGCGGAGAGGCGGCGCAGGAAGGTCGAAGGGGGGCCCACACCCTAGGGGGGCGCGCCCCCCCCTTGGCCGCGCCGGGGTGTGGTGTGGGGCCCCCAGGGCTCCCCTCTGATTCTTCCCGGGTGTTCCGGATGCTTCCGATGAAAATAGGAACTTTGGCGTTGATTTCGTCCGATTCCGAGAATATTTCGTTACTAGGATTTCCGAAACCAAAAACAGCGTAAAACGAGAAGCGGCACTTCGGCATCTTGTTAATAGGTTAGTTCCGGAAAATGCACGAATATGACATAAAGTGTGCATAAAACATGTAGATAACATCAATAATGTGGCATGGAACACAAGAAATTATCGATACGTTGGAGACGTATCAGCATCCCCAAGCTTAGTTCTGCTCGTCCCGAGCAGGTAAAACGATAACAAAGATAATTTCTGGAGTGAAATGCCATCATAAACTTGATCATACTATTTGTAAAGCATATGTAGTGAATGCAGCGATCAAAACAATGTGTATGACATGAGTAAACAAGTGAATCATAAAGCAAAGACTTTTCATGAATAGCACTTCAAGACAAGCATCAATAAGTCTTGCATAAGAGTTAACTCATAAAGCAATAATTCAAAGTAAAGGTATTGAAACAACACAAAAGAAGATCAAGTTTCAGCGGTTGCTTTCAACTTGTAACATGTATATCTCATGGATATTGTCAACATAGAGTAATATAATAAGTGCAATAAGCAAGTATGTAGGAATCAATGCACAGTTCACACAAGTGTTTGCTTCTTGAGGTGGAGAGAAATAGGTGAACTGACTCAACATTGAAAGTAAAAGAATGGTCCTCATAGAGGAAAAGCATCGATTGCTATATTTGTGCTAGAGCTTTGATTTTGAAAACATGAAACAATTTTGTCAACGGTAGTAATAAAGCATATGCATCATGTAAATTATATCTTATAAGTTGCAAGCCTCATGCATAGTGTACCAATAGTGCCCGCACCTTGTCCTAATTAGCTTGGGTTAACACCGATCATCATTGCATAACATATGTTTCAACCAAGTGTCACAAAGGGGTACCTCTATGCCGCTCTGTACAAGGGTCTAAGGAGAAAGTTCGCATTGGATTTCTCGCTTTTGATCATTCTTCAACTTAGACACCCATACCGGGACAACATAGACAACGAGATAATGGACTCCTCTTTTAATGCTTAAGCATTCAACAACGGTTAATATTCTCATAAGAGATTGAGGTTTTATGTCCAAACCGAAACTTCCACCATGATTCATGGCTTTAGTTAGCGGCCCAATGTTCTTCTCTAACAGTATGCATACTCAAACCATTTGATGTGAAAACCGCCCTTACTTCAGACAAGACAAACATGCATAGCAACTCACATGATATTCAACAAAGAGTTGATGGCGTTCCCCAGTAAACATGGTTATCGCACAACAAGCAACTTAATAAGAGATAAAGTGCATAATTACATATTCAATACCACAATAGTTTTTAAGCTATTTGTCCCATGAGCTATATATTGTAAAGGTGAATGATGGAATTTTAAAGGTAGCACTCAAGCAATTTACTTTGGAATGGCAGAAAATACCATGTAGTAGGTAGGTATGGTGGACACAAATGGCATAGTGTTGTTTGGCTCAGGATTTGGATGCATGAGAAGTATTCCCTCTCGATACAAGGTTTAGGCTAGCAAGGTTGTTTGAAGCGAACACAAGCACGAACTAGTACAGCAAAACTCACATAAAAGACATATTACAAGCATTATAAAACTATACATCGTCTTCCTTGTTGTTCAAACATCTTACTAGAAAATATCTAGACTCTAGAGAAACCACTCATGCAAACCAAATTTTAACAAGCTCTATGTATTTCTTCACTAATAGGTGTAAGGTATATGATGCAAGAGCTTAAACATGAGCACAACAATTGCCAAGTATCACATTACCCAAGACATTATAGCAATTACTACATGTAGCATTTTCCAATTCCAACCATATAACAATTTAACGAAGAGGAAACTTCGCCATGAATATTATGAGCTAAGAACACATGTGTTCATATGAACCAGCGGAGCGTTTCTCTCTCCCACACAAGCATGATGTAATCCAATTTATTCAAACAAAAACAAAAACAAAAACAAACCGACGCTCCAAGAAAAAGCACATAAGATGTGATGGAATAAAAATATAGTTTCAGGGGAGGAACCTGATAATGTTGTCGATGAAGAAGGGGATGCCTTGGGCATCCCCAAGCTTAGACGCTTGAGTCTTCTTGATATATGCAGGGATGAACCACCGGGGCATCCCCAAGCTTAGAATTTTCACTCTTCTTGATCGTAGTATATCATCCTCCTCTCTTGACCCTTGAAAACTTCCTCCACACCAAACTCGAAACAACTCATTAGAGGGTTAGTGGACAATAAAAATTAACATGTTCAGAGGTGACACAATCATTCTTAACACTTCTGGACATTGCATAAAGCTACTGGACATTAATGGATCAAAGAAATTCATCCAACATAGCAAAAGAGGCAATGCGAAATAAAAGGCAGAATCTGTCAAAACAGAACAGTCCGTAAAGATGGATTTTATTAGGCCACCAGACTTGCTCAAACGAAAATGCTCAAATTGAATGAAAGTTGCGTACATATTTGAGGATCACTCACGTAAATTTGCATAATTTTCTGAGTTACCTGCAGAGAATTAGACCCAGATTCGTGACAGCAAAGAAATCTGTTTCTGCGCAGTAATCCAAATCTAGTACTTACTTTTCTATCAACGGCTTTACTTGGCACAACAAAACTCAAAACTAAGATAAGGAGAGGTTGCTACAGTAGTAAACAACTTCCAAGACACAAATATAAAACAAAGTACTGTAGCAAAATAACACATGGGTTATCTCCCAAGAAGTTCTTTCTTTTTAGCCATTAAGATGGGCTCAGCGAGCTTTAATGATGCACTCGCAAGAAATAGTATTTGAAGCAAAAGAGAGCATCAAGAGGAAAATTCAAAACACATTTAAGTCTAACATGCTTCCTATGCATAGGAATCTTGTAAATAAACAAGTTCATGAAGAGCAAAATAACAAGCATAGGAAGATAAAACAAGTGTAGCTTTAAAAATTTCAGCACATAGAGAGGCATTTTAGTAACATGAAAATTTCTACAACCATATTTTCCTCTCTCATAATAATATCCAGTGGTATCATGAGCAAACTCAACAATATAACTATCACATAAAGCATTCTTATCATGAGTCTCATGCATAAAATAATTACTCTCCACATAGGCATAGTTAATTTTATTAGTTGTAGTGGGAGCAAATTCAACAAAGTAGCTATCATTATTATTCTCATCAAGTGTAGGAGGCATAGTATAATCACAACAAAATTTACTCTCCATAGTAGGTGGCACCAAAAGACCACTATCATTATAATCATCATAAATAGGAGGCAAAGTATCATCAAAGAAAATTTTCTCCTCAATGCTTGGGGGACTAAAAATATCATGAAAACCAGCTTCCCCAAGCTTAGAACTTTCTATATCATTATCAACAATGGTGTTCAAAGCGTTCATACTAATATTACTACCAGCATGCAAATAAGATTTCATAGGTTTTTTAATTTTCGCATCAAACAATCCATGTTTTAAATGAGGAAACAGAATAAGAAGCTCACTCTTGTACATTATGCCAAACTAGTGTAAACAAGAAACAACAAGATGCAATTGCAGGATCTAAAGGAAATAGCTTTGAGCACACACACAACGGCGTCGGAAAAATACTTTACCTGGGACCGTAGTATGAGTGCCTTTTACCTTTCCTCCCCGGCAACGGCGCCAGTAAAAGTGCTTGATGTCTACGGGAGCTTCTATTCTTGTAGACAGGTGTTGGGCCTCCAAGAGCGAGAGGTTTGTAGAACAGCAGCAAGTTTCCCTTAAGTGGATACCCAAGGTTTATCGAACTCGGGGAGGAAGAGGTCAAAGATATCCCTCTCATGCAACCCTGCAACCACAAAGCAAGAAGTCTCTTGTGTCCCCAACACACCTAATAGGTGCACTAGTTCGGCGAAGAGATAGTGAAATACAGGTGGTATAAATAAGTATGAGCAGAAGCAACGGTGCCAGAAAAGTGCTTGCTGGCGTGTAGTTGATGGTGGTAATATTCCAGCAGTAGTAACACAAGTAAAGCAAGTAAACAAGCAAGTAGTAACTCAGCGAGTATTTAGGAACAAGGCCTAGGGATTAGACTTTCACTAGTGGACACTCTCAACATTGATCACATAACAGAATAGATAAATGCATACTCTACACTTTTGTTGGATGATGAACACATTGCGTAGGATTACACGAACCCTCAATGCCGGAGTTAACAAGCTCCACAATAATGCTCATGTTTTAGTAACCTTTAGTGTAAGATAGATCAACGAGACTAAACCAAGTACTAGCATAGCATGCACATCTGTCACCTTCATGCATATGTAGGAGGAATAGATCACATCAATATTATCATAGCAATAGTTAACTTCGCAATCTACAAGAGATCATGATCATAGAATAAACCAAGTACTAACACGGTGCACGCACTGTCACCTTTGCACACATGCAGGAGGAATAAAACTACTTTAATAACACATCACTAGAGTAGCACATAGATAAATTGTGATACAAACACATTGCAATCATAAAGAGATATAAATAAGCACCTCACTATGCCATTCAACAGTGAATAAGTATTCTGTGAAATCTAGCCTAAGAGACCCACACGGTGCACACACTGTCACCTTTACACACGTGGGACGAGGAGTCTCCGGAGATCACATAAGTAAAACTCACTTGACTAGCATAATGACATCTAGATTACAAGCATCATCATATGAATCTCAATCATGTAAGGCAGCTCATGAGATTATTGTATTGAAGCACATAGGAGAGAGATGAACCACATAGCTACCGGTACAGCCCCGAGCCTCGATGGAGAACTACTCCCTCCTCATGGGAGCAGCAGCGGTGATGAAGATGGCGGTGGAGATGGCAGCGGTGTCGATGGAGAAGCCTTCCGGGGCACTTCCCCGCTCCGGCAGGTGCCGGAACAGAGACTCCGTCCCCCGCATCTTGGCTTCACGATGGCGGCGGCTCCGGAAGGTTTCCGTGGTTTTCGTCGAACGTCTTAGGGTTTTCTCGATCCGGGGGCTTCTTATAGGCGGAGAGGCGGCGCAGGAAGGTCGAAGGGGGCCCACACCCTAGGGGGCGCCCCCTTGGCCACGCCGGGGTGTGGTGTGGGGCCCCTGTGGCTCCCCTCCGATTCTTCCCGGTGTTCTGGATGCTTCCGATGAAAATAGGAACTTTGGCGTTGATTTCGTCCGATTCCGAGAATATTTCGTTACTAGGATTTCTGAAACCAAAAACAGCAGAAAACAGGAACTGGCACTTCGGCATCTTGTTAATAGGTTAGTTCCAGAAAATGCACGAATATGACATAAAGTGTGCATAAAACATGTAAATAACATCAATAATGTGGCATGGAACACAAGAAATTATCGATACGTTGGAGACGTATCAAGGTGCACCACTCTTCGATAACACTTGAGATACACTTTCTGCGCCTAGCTGAAAGGCGTTAAAGAAAAGCGCTTATGGGAGACAACCCATGTTTTTACTCCAGTATTTTCGTTTTATATTTGTGTCTTGGAAGTTGTTTACTACTGTAGCAACCTCTCCTTATCTTAGTTTTATGTTTTGTTGTGCCAAGTAAAGTCTTTGATAGAAAAGTAAGTACTAGATTTGGATTACTCGCGCAGTTCCGGATTTCTTTGTCTGTCACGAATCTGGGTCTATCTCCCCGTAGGTAGCTCAGAAAATTACGCCAATTTACGAGCATGATCCTCAGATATGTACGCAACTTTCATTCAATTTGAGCATTTTCGTTTGAGCAAGTCTGGTGGCCTAATAAAATCCATCTTTACGGACTGTTCTGTTTTGAAAGATTCTGTCTTTTATTTCGCATTGCCTCTTTTGCTATGTTGGATGAATTTCTTTGATCCATTAATGTCCAGTAGCTTTATGCAATGTCCAGAAGTGTTAAGAATGATTGTGTCACCTCTGAACATGTGAATTTTTATTATGCACTAACCCTCTAATGAGTTGTTTCGAGTTTGGTGTGGAGGAAGTTTTCAAGGATCAAGAGAGGAGTATGATGCAATATGATCAAGGAGAGTGAAAGCTCTAAGCTTGGGGATGCCCCGTGGTTCAGCCCTGCATATTCTAAGAAGACTCAAGCGTTTAAGCTTGGGGATGCCCAAGGCATCCCCTTCTTCATCGACAACATTATCGGGTTCCTCCCCGAAACTACATTTTTATTCGGCCACATCTTATGCACTTTGCTTGGAGCGTCGGTTTGTTTTTGTTTTTTGTTTTGTTTGAATAAAATGGATCCTAGCATTCACTTTATGGGAGAGAGACACGCTCCGCTGTAGCATATGGACAAATATGTCCTTAGGTTCTACTCATAGTATTCATGGCGAAGTTTCTTCTTCGTTAAATTGTTATATGGTTGGAATTGGAAAATGATACATGTAGTAAAATGCTATAATGTCTTGGATAATTTGATACTTGGCAATTGTTGTGCTCATGTTTAAGCTCTTGCATCATATACTTTGCACCCATTAATGAAGAAACACTTAGAGCTTGTTAATTTGGTTTGCATATTTGGTTTCTCTAGAGTCTAGATAACATCTAGTATTGAGTTTTGAACGACAAGGAAGACGGTATGGAGTCCTATAATGTTTACCATATGTCTTTTATGTGAGTTTTGCTGTACCGTTCATCCTTGTGTTTGTTTCAAATAACCTTGCTAGCCTAAACCTTGTATCGAGAGGGAATACTTCTCATGCATCCCAAATACTTGAGCCAACCACTATGCCATTTGTGTCCACCATACCTACCTACTACATGGTATTTATCCGCCATTCCAAAGTAAATTGCTTGAGTGCTACCTTTAAAATTCCATCATTCACCTTTGCAATATATAGCTCATGGGACAAATAGCTTAAAAACTATTGTAGTATTGAATATGTACTTATGCACTTTATCTCTTATTAAGTTGCTTGTTGAGCGATAACCATGTTTCGGGGACGCCATCAACTATTCTTTGTTGGATATCATGTGAGTTGCTATGCATGTCCGTCTTGTCTGAAGCAAGAGAGATCTACCACCTTCATGGTTGGAGCATGCATATTGTTAGAGAAGAACTTTGGGCCGCTAACTAAAGCCATGATTCATGGTGGAAGTTTCAGTTTTGGACACACATATTCTCAATCTCATATGAGAATAATAATTGTTGCCACATGCTTATGCATTAAAGAGGAGTCCATTATCTGTTGTCCATGTTGTCCCGGTATGGATGTCTAAGTTGAGAATAATCAAAAGCGAGAAATCCAAAATGCGAGCTTTCTCCTTAGACCTTTGTACAGGCGACATGGAGGTACCCCATTGTGACACTTGGTCAAAACATGTGCATTGCAAAGATCCGGTAGTCCAAGTTAATTAGGACAAGGTGCGGGCACTATTAGTATACTATGCATGAGATTTGCAACTTGTAAGATATAACTTTCATAACTCATATGCTTTATTACTACCGTTGACAAAATTGTTTCATGTTTTCAAAATAAAAGCTCTAGCACAAATATAGCAATCGATGCTTTCCTCTTTGAAGGACCATTCTCTTTACTTTTATGTTGAGTCAGTTCACCTATCTCTCTCCACCTCAAGAAGCAAACACTTTTGTGAACTATGCATTGATTCTTACATACTTGCATATTGTACTTGTTATATTACTCTATGTTGACAATTATCCATGAGATATACATGTTACAAGTTGAAAGCAACCGCTGAAACTTAATCGTCCTTTGTGTTGCTTCAATACCTTTACTTTGATTTATTGCTTTATGAGTTAACTCTTATGCAAGACTTATTAATACTTGTCTTGAAGTACTATTCATGAAAAGTCTTTGCTATATGATTCACTTGTTTACTCATGTCATTACCATTGTTTTGATCGCTGCATCCACTACATATGTTTACAAATAGTATGATCAAGGTTATGATGGCATATCACTTCAGAAATTATCTTTGTTATCGTTTTACCTGCTCGGGACGAGCAGAACTAAGCTTGGGGATGCTGATACGTCTCCGACGTATCGATAATTTCTTATGTTCTATGCCATATTATTGATGATACCTCCGTCGCGAAACCCCTGAGGCGAAAAACCACGATACGGAAAACCTTACTGAGACGCCGCCGCCGATCCCATCTCGGGGGATTCTGGAGATCTCCTCCGGCACCCTGCCGGAGAGGGGATTCATCTCCCGGAGGACTCTACACCGCCATGGTCGCCTCCGGAGTGATGAGTGAGTAGTTCACCCCCGGACTATGGGTCCATAGCAAGTAGCTAGATGGTTGTCTTCTCCTCATTGTGCTTCATTGTCGGATCTTGTGAGCTGCCTAACATGATCAAGATCATCTATTTGTAATACTCTATGTTGTGTTTGTCGGGATCCGATGGATAGAGAATACCATGTCATGTTAATTATCAAGTTATTACATATGTGTTGTTTATGATCTTGCATGCTCTCCGTTACTAGTAGAGGCTCTGGCTAAGTTTTTACTTTTAACTCCAAGAGGGAGTATTTATGCTCGATAGTGGGTTCATGCCTGCATTGACACCTGGGACAAGTGACAGTAAAGTTCTAAGGTTGTGTTGTGTTGTTGCCACTAGGGATAAAACATTGGCGCTATGTCCGAGGATGTAGTTGTTGATTACATTACGCACCATACTTAATGCAATTGTCTGTTGCTTTGCAACTTAATACCGGAGGGGTTCGGACGATAACTCGAAGGTGGACTTTTAGGCATAGATGCAGCTTGGATGGCGGTCTATGTACTTTGTCGTAATGCCCAATTAAATCTCACTATACTTATCATGTCATGTATGTGCATTGTTATGCCCTCTCTATTTGTCAATTGCCCGACCGTAATTTGTTCACCCAACATGCTTTTATCTTATGGGAGAGACACCTCTAGTGAACTGTGGACCCCGGTCCATTCTTTAATACTGAAATACAAATCTGTCTGCAATACTTGTTTTATTGTTTTCTCTCGCAAACAATCATCTTCCACACAATACGGTTAATCCTTTGTTACAGCAAGCCGGTGAGATTGACAACCTCACCTGTTTCGTTGGGGCAAAGTACTTTGGTTGTGTTGTGCAGGTTCCACGTTGGCGCCGGAATCTCCGGTGTTGCGCCGCACTACATCCCGCCGCCATCAACCTTCAACGTGCTTCTTGACTCCTACTGGTTCGATTAAACCTTGGTTTCTAACTGAGGGAAACTTGCCGCTGTGCGCATCACACCTTCCTCTTGGGGTTCCCAACGGACGTGTCAACTACACGCATCAGATGGCGTTTGCTGTAGCAAATGACTTAATATCTTTATCTTCATTAGGCATAACTTTCAATTTTAAAAGATCAACATCAGCAGCAAGACTATCGACTTTAAAATAATGGCTATGTGGCCATTTTTAGTCCATTTAAATTAGCCAAAATTAAATGTTAAATAGTATGAGAGGTTTCCTCTCATTTAAATTTTTGTCTCAAGTGATTCAATATGAGGAAATGATCTTAGCTATAGCACCTCATACTTGATTACTTTGAGATATTAAATTGTTGCAATGGTAGTGTTTAAATTGCATGAGGTGTAGTACCTCATTTAAATCATTTTTCTCAAATGATAAATGTGAAGTATTGACCTTGGTCAACACGATCTCACACTTATTAATTGAGGAGATTAAATCTTAATAGGATTCAATGAGAGGAATTTTTTCCTTCTTACAAGTTTTATTAAAAGAAAACAAAGCCCACCACCTTGTTAGTAATGTGTGATGATAGGATAGCTTGTGTGATCCATTTGTGTGTTAAGTCTAGCACTTAAGCTTTGTGTGGTGATTGTATACCTCGTATCTGTTTATAGACGCTAGTACCAAAGACTACCAGGAGGAGGAGGTATTCTACCAGGAAGAAGAAGAAAGCTTTGATCACTGTACCAATCAAGGCAAGCTATAGTACTCTTGCAAGTTACCCAAGTGAAAGCTCTGCTTGAGCAAAGCACCCCTACCATACTACTTTGTGTTTTACTTCCAAGTCCCAGTTTTTATCTCGAAAAGCTTTTACTTTGTTTCCCAAGTATTACTTTTATAGCTAACTTGAGTCTACATGTGGAGTAGTACAAGAACATCAAAGTTTGCCTAGAGATCTACAAGCTAGTTAGCACCCCTCATGACTAGTTTCTAGTGCTAAAACTAAAATTGACTACTCTAGATGGGAACTTGTGAAATTCTTGACTTTGAAAACCTTGGAATGATGAGTCGTTCTATTGAAAGATTTTGAAGGTGAAGGTTACTTCAATCAAATGGTGATTTTGATAAAAACCGATGATTGGGTTTAGATGCGATACCATTTCTAATTTTTTAGTATCCCACAATACCTGATTATGGGTAAGGCTTTAGCTGGAAATTTATGTGTCTTAGTATGGGTTCCCTCAGAACAAGCGTCATAGGGGTTATGCCGAGGCTGCCTCCGTTCAAAGTGAAATGACGTGAAATGAGGTGAATGTCTTACCCAAGCCCTATGAAGTTCCCAGGATAGCAGTTGGTTATCACTGGGAGGCCAAACTCATGGGGGAGGTGCTATACTAGGATGTGTAAGTGAAAGGTTAATGGTTGATGATCCGCATACCGAGTTATGATTATTCAGGGTTATCCCTGACGGATGTAATCAAATGTTGTGGCACAAGTGTGCAACCTCTGCAGAGTGTAAACCTATTCGAATAGCCGCGTCCGCGGTCATGGACGGTTGGAAAGGCCATACTGTTCCGTCATCATAACTTTTCCAAAAGGTGACTTGTGAATTGAACTTGAAAGGTGACTTTGACTTGAATCACAACAGAGTTGTGGGAATGACACTAATGTTCCCACTTGAGTTAAGTTAGGCAAATGAAGGGTCTTTGTTTACTAAATGCTTATGAAAATAAAACTGGCTTTATGCAAATAAACTTAGAGCTTAGAACCCTCTCACTAAAACTGTTAGTACTTACACTAGTATTAGTTTGCGAGTACTTGAAAGTACTCACGGCTGTGTCCCTGGCTATTCAAATGGCCAGACTATGAAGAGGAGCAGTAGTATCAGGATGACGGACAGCAGGACGTCTATGACAACTAGGAGCTTCTCCTTACGTCAAGCGTTGCCTGTGGAATAGATGGACTCTACTACGTATTCCCGCTATGTGTTATGTATTGATCCTTGGATCAAGTGTTGTAATGAGACTGGATCATGTTATCCTTTGATGTAAGACAATTATGAGTTGTAATGAATGTTGTTCTGTGATATCAATCTATTATGTCTCGCAAAAACAATAGTCCTGGGATTGCGATGTATGGCATAATAGGCATCTGGACTTAAAAATCCGGGTGTTGACAAGTTGGTATTAGAGCCATTATTTGACCTTAGGAGACCCTTGTTAGAATGGACGTCTAAAAAACTTAGTTTCAAAACGAATGAAGTGAATATTTATGAAAACTTACTCTCACTCTTACCTTTGAGATCTTTTTAAGATGAGAAATCCATGCTCTACTTTTCCTGGTAATCCTAAATAAAATTTTGCACACTTGACCACTTCTCTAACTTACTCATCCTAATTGCTCATAGATGGAATACAACTATGAGTCTTATCAGCTTGGCCACGGAGGAAACCTAATGTTCGGGAAGGATATGAAGCAATTAGTTGAATATCTAGGACACCTGTATCCCGAGTTCTTTGGAGTGCCACTCAATAATCAGTCGGGAAGACAAGCCCAATGAGAAGTTACTGCAGATCTGAGAGGAAAGCTGGGAGCCCCAATTTGGGAAACCATTTGGTTTTCTGTAAGAGGAAACACTTGGAAGGAAGGAATAGCCAAAGCCATGCAAGAAGCAATTGCCCGTCTGTGCGGACAGAATGTGAACAAGCTCAAGAACACTCGCTTCATTTACTACCCAAGACATGATCCCATGGGAAGGCCAATAACCATGCCACCACACCCGGAGATGAACCACTATGTTGCATACCTGGACTTCATGTTGTACAAGACCCGCAAGGAGTTGGACAACGCCCGCGCTTTTCTCCAAGCACATTACCCATGAAGACGAAGAATCTACCATTCTGGATGAAGAGTAGTATCACTAGAGCACTCTCGTAGGTGTGAGTTTGTATCTGTCCCCTTGTATCATAGAACGAATGAATGGTTGTTAAAACCAACGGTGTGTTAGCTTTGTAATGTGTGATGATTGGTATGAATGAAAAAGTGTTGTTGGTTTTTACCCCCTCAACACCACTCAAATTTTGAAACTTTTTGAACTTTAACCCAAACAAACCATAGAAATTTCCCTCTTATCTTATGATCTACCTCATTGTTCAGATGGCCCCTCCAACCCGAAGCACCAACCAGGATGCAATGTTGCAGATGCTGCAGATGATGATGGCAGATCGAGAAGTAGAGAGAGCTGAACGACAGGCCAATATTGCAGCCCTGCAAAGAAATAGCTCAGAATAACCAAGGCCATGGAAACCATGATCATCCTGGATCCAAATTAAAGAACTTTTAGAACACCAACCCTCCTATGTTCAGCAAGACCGAAGAGCCACTGGATGCAGATGACTGGCTCCAGACAATGGAGAACAACTTGGAAGTTGCGGGAGTAGAAGCCGCAGAGAAAGTACTGTTCGCCACCCACTACCTGTCAGGACCTGCCAGAGCCTGGTGGACCAGTGCCTGCGCAATGAATGCGGAACAGATGATGACTTGGGAAGACTTTGATACTTCTCAAACGTATCTATAATTTCTTATGTTCCATGCTAGTTTTATGACAATACTCACATGTTTTATATACACTTTATATCATTTTGCTGCATTTTCCGGCACTAACCTATTAACAAGATGCCGAAGAACCAGTTCCTATTTTCTGCTGTTTTTGGTTTCAGAAATCCTACACAGGAAATATTCTCGGAATTGGACGAAACAAAAGCCCACGGTCTTATTTTCCACGGAGCCTTCCAGAAGTCCGAAGAGGGGCGACGAGGAGGCCACACCATAGGGGGGCGCGGCCCCACCCCTGGCCGCGCCGCCATATGGGGTGGGCCCCTCGAGCGTCCCCCGACTATGCCCCTTGATGTCTACGCACGCTTCTATTCCTGTAGACAGTGTTGGGCCTCCAAGAGCAGAGGTTTGTAGAACAGCAGCAAGTTTCCCTTAAGTGAATCACCCAAGGTTTATCGAACTCGGGGAGGTAGAGGTCAAAGATATCCCTCTCAAGCAACCCTGCAATTAAGATACAAGAAGTCTCTTGTGTCCCCAACACACCTAATACACTTGTCAGATGTATATGTGCACTAGTTCGGCGAAGAGATAGTGAAATGCAAAGACAAGGAATGAAATTTTTAAGGCTATTTTCCCATGAGCTATGTATTGCAAAGACAAGGAATGAAATCTTAAAGGTAGTACTCAAGTAATTTACTTTGGAATGGCAGAGAAATACCACGTAGTATGTAGGTATGGTGGACACAAATGGCATAGTTTTTGGCTCCAGGATTTGGATGCACGAGAAGTATTCCCTCTCAGTACAAGGCTTTGGCTAGCACGGTTGTTTGAAGCAAACACAAGTATGAACCGGTACAGCAAAACTTACATAAGAACATATTGCAAGCATTATAAGACTCTACACTGTCTCCTTGTCGTTCAAACACTTCACCAGAAAATATCTAGACTTTAGAGAGACCAATCATGCAAAACCAAATTTCAACAAGCTCTATGGTAGTTCTTCATTAATAGGCAAAGTACATGATGCTAGAGCTTAAACATGATCTATTTGAGCACAACAATTACCAAGTATCAAATTATTCAAGACAATATACCAATTACCACATGAAGCATTTTCTGTTTCCAACCAAATAACAATGAACGAAGAAAATTCAACCTTCGCTATGAACATTAAAAGTAAAGCGAAGAACACCAGTGTTCATATGAACGAGTGGAGCGTGTCTCTCTCCCACACAAGCATGAATTTATTCAGAGAATTAAAATAACAAAACGAAAATAAAAGCACACAGACGCTCCAAGTAAAGCACATAAGATGTGACGGAATAAAAATATAGTTTCACTAGAGGTGACCCGATAAGTTGTTGATGAAGAAGGGGATGCCTTGGGCATCCCCAAGCTTAGATGCTTGAGTCTTCTTGAAATATGCAGGGATGAACCACGGGGGCATCCCCAAGCTTAGACTTTTCACTCTTCTTGATCATATTGTATCATCCTCCTCTCTTGATCCTTGAAAACTTCCTCCACACCAAACTAAAAACAAACTCATTAGAGGGTTAGTGCATAATCAAAAATTCACATATTCAGAGGTGACATAATCATTCTTAACACTTCTGGACATTGCACAAAGCTACTGAAAGTTAATGGAACAAAGAAATCCATTCAACATAGCAAAAGAGGCAATGCGAAATAAAAGGCAGAATCTGTCAAAACAGAACAATCCGTAAAGACGAATTTTTCAGGGGCACTTAACTTGATCAGATGAAAAAGCTCAAATTGAATGAAAGTTGCGCACATATCTGAGGATCACACACGAAAATTGGCATATTTTTCTGAGTTACCTACCGAGAGGTCTACTCAAATTCGTGACAGCAAGAAATCTGTTTCTGCGCAGTAATCCAAATCTAGAATCAACCTTACTATCAAAGACTTTACTTGGCACAACAATGCAATAAAATAAAGATACGGAGAGGTTTCTACAGTAGTAACAACTTCCAAGACACAACAAACAGTAGCAAAATAAAAACATGGGTTATCTCCCAAGAAGTGCTTTCTTTATAGCCATTAAGATGGGCTCGATAATTTTAATGATGCACTCGCAAGAAATAAGAGTTGAAGCAAAAGAGAGCATCAAAAGCAAATAAGAAACACTTTTAAGTCTAACCCACTTCCTGTGAAAAGGAATCTTGTAAATAAACAAGTCATGTAGGCATAATGCAACAAGCATAGAAAAGTAACACGAGCGCAACTTCAAGATTCTCAACATAAAGAGGGAAACTTAATATTATTAAGATGCATATAACCATTTTTCCCTCTCTCATAATAACTTCCAGTAGCATCATGAACAAACTCAGCAATATAACTATCACATGAAACATTCTTATCATGAGCTACATGCATAAAATTATTACTCTCCACATAAGCATAGTCTTTACTATTAATTGTAGTGGGAGCAAATTCAATAAAATAGCTATCATTATTATTCTCATCACCATAATCATCATATATAGGAGGCATATTGTAATCATAATTAATCTTCTCCTCAATAGTAGGTGGACTGAAAATATGATAGTCATCATTGTAATCATCATATATAGGAGGTAAAGTATCATTAAAGTAAATTTTATCCTCCATGCTTGGGGGACTAAAAATATCATGCTCATCAAAACAAGCTTCCCCAAGCTTAGAGCTTTCTATATCGTCATGGGAAGAAACATGAATAGTATTAATACTATGGCAGTTATTAACATCCTCATTTTCAGAAGTAGTTTCCCAGAGATTTTCAATATCAAAAGTAGTGTGCTCTTCCAAATCATGATCACTAATATAGGTAAAGGGCATAGGAAGATCATTGTACTCAGATTCATTATCATAATAATCATTAGGAGCAACATACTTACGATTACCTATCGTTATCTCATACACGTGGGGATATGCTGTTACCTCTTTCTTTTTTATTCCCCCTCTTCTTCTTCTTCGTTCCCTTCTTCCTCTTCTTTTCCTTCTCCTCGTTCCCTTCTTTAGGAGGAAGAGGCTTTAGGGGAGGCTTCTCCACATAACCTGTTTTATTTCCAGAAACAATGGAAGAAACTTGGGAGGATTCCTCCTTTTCATTAATAAGTTCAAAACACACAGCGGTCCTATCATATTTTGGCAGAGTGTCATATTCTAAAATGTTTTGTATGTAAGTATTTGTATGGCAATTATTAATGCAATAAGAAAGACACCCATGCAGGACACTATTAATATCAAGAGCACTCATATCCACCAAAGAAGTTTTTCTCAATAGCTCTTCACACACCAAAAATAATGTAAGTTCATCATGCTGATTAGGAGTGATTTCATCATCACTACAAATTTGCAGCACTCATGGGGTTCGAATTATCATTGGAGGAGCATTGAAAATTAAAATGACCCACTCTATGGCAAAGTACACAAATAAAAGGATAGAGGGCACAAAATTTTTCACCCAGATCATCTAGAGCCCTAGACCACTTTCTATTTTTTTCATTCCTGTGGTGGATACAATACTCTTCTTCAATATTATTCTTTTCACAAGGTCTGTGAACTCCACAAAAATTAACATGCTTATAGGAAATAGCATTCTCAGAAGTTTGAGCATGTTCATTGCAATCATTAATAACAGTTTCATTTTTCATGCAAGTGTCTTTGAAAGGTTCATGATACATGTACCAATTTTCTTTAGGAACATTAATATGAGAAGCAAAGGCTCTATAGCAATCGACCATAATTTGAGGATCAAGACCATATTTAGCACTAAGCTCTTGAAAATCAGCGGTTTGAGCGAAAGACTTAATGAAATCATACTCGTAGTTTATACCTGATTCTTTATCTTTGTCGTTTTCCCAATCTTCAGTATTGCTTTGAATTCTTTCAAGAAGATCCCATCTAGCTTCAACCTCCTTGCTTGTGAAAGATCCCTCCAAACAGGCATATAGATAGTCCCTGTGGTGTCCTGAAAGCCTTGCATAAAAATTATTAATAATAACATTACGGGGGAGCTCATGAATGGGACATTTGAGCATTAGTGACTTCAATCTCCCCCATGCTTGGGAAATACTCTCTCCATCACGAGGATAAAAGTTATAAATGTAATTCCTATCAACATGCACTTCATGAGGAGGATAAAATTTAGAATAAAAGAGAGGTACAATTTCCTCTCAACCAATAGATCGACCATTCTTCAGCATCTTATACCATTCTGCAGCTCTGCCCTTCAGAGATATAGAGAATAGCTTCCTCTTAACTTGGTCCTTTGAAATACCTGCACTCTCCAATAAATCGCATAATTCATGTATAAAGAGCAAATGATCACTAGGATGGACAGTCCCATCTCCAAAATAGCAATTGTTCATAGCAAGTTCAACAATTTTCATAGGTATCTTGAAGGGAATACTTTCAGTAGGTGGATTTAAAATATCACAAGCATCATTAGAGTTATCGCATATGGGAGATAAAGTATTATCAGAGCAAATTTTCTCCCCTAAAGATGGGAAGCTAAAAAGATCATAAAAACTAGCTTCCCCAAGCTTATACTTTTCCATAACATTAGCAGTAATTGCGTTCATACTAATAACATTGCTACTAGCATGCAAATAAGGTTCCATAGGTTTTAAATTTTCGCATCAAACAATTCATGTCTTAACTCAGGAAATAGATTAAAAAGCTCACTGTTGTTTTCCATTATGCCTAACTAGTGAAAAATAAAAACAAGAAACAAAAATATGCAATTGCAGGATCTAAAGGAAATAGCTTCGAGCACTCACACACCGGCAACAGTGCTAGGAAATAGCTTAGTAGTCGGAGGATGTGAATAACTTTTACCTTACCTCCCCGGCAACGGCGCCAGAAAATAGCTTGATGTCTACCCACGCTTCTATTCCTGTAGACAGTGTTGGGCCTCCAAGAGCAAAGGTTTGTAGAACAGCAACAAGTTTCCCTTAAGTGAATCACCCAAGGTTTATCGAACTCGGGGAGGTAGAGGTCAAAGATATCCCTCTCAAGCAACCCTGCAATTAAGATACAAGAAGTCTCTTGTGTCCCCAACACACCTAATACACTTGTCAGATGTATAGGTGCACTAGTTCAGCGAAGAGATAGTGAAATGAAAGTAATATGGATGATTGTAAGTAGTAATTGCAATCTGAAATAAAAATAGCAGCAATCAAACATGTAGCAGAACTTGTTGGAAACGGTGTTTCAATGCTTGGAAACAAGGCCTAGGGATCATACTTTCACTAGTGGACACTCTCAACAATGATCACATAACTGAATAAATAAATGCTAATCTCAAACACTCTCTTGTTGGATAACAAACAACATTCATTGTGTAGGGCTACAAGATCACCCTCAAGCCGGAGTAAACAAGCTCCACAACGTCATAAAGGAATCACACACGATGCGCACACTGTCACCGTCACACCGTGGAGAGTAACTCCGGAGTTCATATTAAAGTAACCTCTAGAGTGCATAATAGACAAGAGTAACATCTACATATTCAACTAGATTACAAAGCTCATGATCACATAAAGATCACATGGGAGAGAGAGATGAACCACATAGCTACCGGTAGAGCCCTCAGCCTCGGGGGAGAACTACTCCCTCCTCATCATGGGAGACAGCAACGGCGATGAAGATGGCGGTGGTGTCGATGGAGATGACTCCGAGGGCAATTCCCCGTCCCGACGCCGTGCCGGAACATAGACTTCTGTCCCCCGAAACTAGGTTTCGCGATGGCGGCGGCGTCCCTGGAGTCTTTCTGGAGTTTCGTCAATTGATGTCGAGTTTTTAGATCACGAGGGATTATATAGGCGAACAGGCGGCGCGAGGAGAGGCACGAGGGCCCCACCCCATAGGCCGGCGCAGGCCCCTCCTTGGCCGCGCCGCCCTATGGTTTGGGCGCCTCGTGGCCCCACTTCGTACGTATCTCCTTCGGTGTTCCGGGTCCATCTCGGTAAAATAAGATGTTTGGCTTTTGTTTCGTCGAATTCCGAGAATATTGCCCGAACAGCCTTTCTAGAACCAAAAACAGCAGAAAACAGGAACTGGCACCTCGGCATCTTGTTAATAGGTTAGTTCCGGAAAATGCATAAAATCATTATAAAGTGTGAGAAAAACATGTAGGTATTGTCATAAAACTAGCATGGAACATCAGAAATTATAGATACGTTGGAGACGTATCACCCCTTCGCCTATATAATCCTTTCGTCGCGAAAACCCTAGTATCGAGAGCCACGATACGAGAAAAGTTACTGAGACGCCGCCGCCGTCAACCTCATCTCGGGAGGTTCTGAAGATCGCCTCCGGCACCATGCCGGAGAGGGGAATCATCACCGGAGGGCTCTACATCACCATGCCAGCCTCCGGACTGATGCGTGAGTAGTTCATCCTTGGACTATGGGTCCATAGCAGTAGCTAGATGGTTGTCTTCTCCTCTTGTGCTATCATGTTTAGATCTTGTGAGCTGCCTATCATGATCAAGATCATCTATTTGTAATGCTACATGTTGTGTTTGTTGGGATCCGATGAATATGGAATATTATGTCAAGTTGATTATTGATCTATCATATATGTGTTGTTTATGATCTTGCATGCTCTCCGTTGCTAGTAGAGGCTCTGGCCAAGTTGATACTTGTGACTCCAAGAGGGAGTATTTATGCTCGATAGTGGGTTCATGTCTCCATTGAATCTGGGGGAGTGACAGCAACCCCTAAGGTTGTGGATGTGCTATTGCCACTAGGGATATAACATCAATGCTTTGTCTAAGGATATTTGTATTGTTTACATTACGCATAGTACTTAATGCAATTGTCTGTTGTTTGCAACTTAATACTCGAAGGGGTGCGGATGCTAATCCGAAGGTGGACTTTTTAGGCATAGATGCATGCTAGATAGCGGTCTATGTTCTTTGTCGTAATTCCCTAAGTAAAACTCATAGTAGTCATCATGATATGTATGTTCATTATTACGCCCTCTCTATTTGTCAATTGCCCAACTGTAATTTGTTCACCCAACATGCTATTTATCTTATTGGAGAGACACCACTAGTGAACTGTGGACCCCGGTCTATTCTTCTACATCTGAAATACAACCTACTGCAATCATTGTTCTCTATTGTTCTTTGCAAACAAACATCATTCTCCACACCATACGTTTAATCTTTTGTTTACAGCAAGCCGGTGAGATTGACAACCTCACTGTTAAGTTGGGGCAAAGTATTTTGGTTGTGTTGTGCAGGTTCCACGTTGGCGCCGGAATCCCTGGTGTTGCGCCGCACTACACTCCTTCACCAACAACCTTCACGTGGCCTTCATCTCCTACTGGTTTGATAACCTTGGTTTCTTACTGAGGGAAAACTTGCTGCTGTACGCATCACACCATCCTCTTGGGGCTCCCATCGAACGTGTGCTTTACCTCTTTCAAAAAAAACGTGTGCTTTACCGTCACAAGCAACTCTTTTTCTGGCGCCGTTGCCGGGGATATCAAGACACGCTGCAAGGGGAGTCTCTCACACCCAATCTCTTTACTTTGTTTATTGTCTTGCTTTATTTTATTTTCTGTCTTGTTTGCTTTCTCTATATCAAAAACACACAAAAATTAGTTACTTGTTTTACTTTATTTAATTTGGTTTTGCTTTACTTATTTTTATTATTGTTAAAATGAATACTCCTGAGAACACTAAGTTGTGTGATTTCACTAGCACCAATAATAATGATTTTATATGCACTCCTATTGCTCCACCTGCTACTACAGCAGAATTTTATGAAATTAAACCTGCTTTACTAAATCTTGTTATGAGAGAGCAATTTTTTGGTGTTAGTACTGATGATACTGCTGCCCATCTTAATAATTTTGTTGAACTTTGTGAAATGCAAAAGTATAAGGATGTAGATGGGGATATTATAAAACTGAAATTGTTTCCTTTCTCCTTAAGAGGAAGAGCTAAAGACTCGGTTGCTATCTTTGCCTAAGAATAGTATTGATTCATGGACTAAATGTAAAGATGCTTTCATTGGAAGATATTATCCTCCTCGCTAAAATTATATCTTTGAGAAGTAGCATTATGAATTTTAAGCAATTGGATAATGAACATGTTGCCCAAGCGTGGGAAAGAATGAAATCTTTGGTAAAGAATTGCCCTACCCATGGACTAACTACTTGGATGATCATTGATGACCCACAAGTATATGGGGTGTATCGTAGTATCTTCGATAAGTAAGAATGTCGATCTCAACGAGGAGCAGAAAGTGTTGACAAGCAGTTTCGATGAAGGATTCACTGTAAATGCTCACAGACAAGTATTCAGGGGGTTTTGATGTAACAGATGAATAAAGTACGAGTAAGTAAAGTGTGAGAATAATAATTGCAGCGAGTGTCCCAATCCTTTTTAGCACAAAGGACAAGCCGGTTTGTTTGCTTATAATGACCAAACGTTCTCGAGGACACACGGGATTTTAGTCTAGTGCTTTCGCTACATACGGCTAATTAATCTTCATTGTTTTGATAAGTGTTGTGTGGGTGAACCTATGCTAATGTACCGCCCTTCCTAGGACTAATACATACTTGTGATTATACCCCTTGCAAGCATCCGCAACTACAAGAAAGTAATTAAGATAAATCTAACCACAGCCTTAAAATCTGAGATCCCGCTATCCCTCCCGCAGTCGATATACCAACGGGGGCTCGGGTTTCGTCACTCCGGCAACCCCGCAATTGGCAAACGAGTACAAGATGCATTCCCTAGGCCCATAAAGGTGAAGTGTCGTGTAGTCGACGTTCACACGACACCACTAGAAGAATAACACCACAACTTAAATATCATAACATTGAATATTACTCAACCATACTTCACTACTAACATTTAGACTTCACCCATGTCCTCAAGAACTAAACGAACTACTCACGAGACATCATATGGAACATGATCGAGAGGTGATATGATAATGAATAACAATCTGAACATAAACCTTGGTTCAACGGTTTCACTCAATAGCATCAATAACAAGTAGAAATCAACACCGGAGAGTTTCCCCTATCAAACAATCAAGATCAAACCCAAATTGTTACAGCGGTGACGGCGTGCGGCGGTGGAGACGGCGGTGATGATGATGAAGATGATGGTGATGGTGATGGAGATGATGTCCAGCTTGATGACGTTGACGATGGCGTCGATTTCCCCCTCCGGGAGGGAATTTCCCCGGCAGATCTCAGCCCGCCGGAGAGCTCTTTTCTCTCTGGTGTTCTCCGCCCCGCAGAGGCGGCTGTGGCTCTTTTCGACGTACCCCTCGAGCTTAGGTTTTCGGGACGAAGGCGTGCGCGAAGAAAAGGAGGCGAGAGGGGGCTGTGGCCCCCTCCTCACGGGCGGCGCGGCCGCAGCAGGGCCCGCGCCGGCCTGTGAGGGGGCCCATGGCGGCCCTCCTCAGCTCCCCCTTCTGGCTCCCTTCGTCATCTGGAAAAATAGGAATTTTCGTATAATTTCCGTCAACTGTTGATCTTCCGAAATATTGCATTCTGACGGTGCTTTTTCCAGCAGAATCCTGGCTCCGGTGCGCGATCCTCCAATAATCATGAAACATGCAAAATAGATGAAATAACACAAGTATTATCTCCAAATATGAAATACATCAATTAATAACAGCAAATTATGATATAAAATAGTGATGCAAATTGGACGTATCAATCATCCAAACCTTTTATGCAGGATTGAATTTTTGTTCAAGGAACCTATTGGATTCAGCTGCTGGAGGTACTTTTATGTCCATCACTTTGGGTGTTGCAACAAAGCTTCTTGATGATATGATGATCAACTACTCTGAGTGGCACACTGAAAGGACTCCTCAAGGTAAGAAGGTAAATTCTGTTGAAGAAACTTCCTCCTTGAGTGATAATATTGATGTTATTATGTCTATGCTTGTTAATGGTAGATCTAATGTTGATCCTAATAATGTTCCTTTAGCTTCATTGGTTGCTCAAGAAGAGCATGTTGACGTGAACTTCATTAAAAGTAATAATTTCAACAACAATGCTTATAGGAATAATTTTGGCAACAACTATAGGCCATATCCTTCTAATAATGGTAATGGTTATGGTAATTCTTATGGTAATTCTTACAACAATAGTAGGAGTGTACCCTCTGGTCTTGAAGTCATTCTTAAAGAATTTATTAGTACACAAACTGCTTTTAACAAATCTGTTGAAGAAAAGCTTGGTAAAATTGATGTTCTTGCTTCTAAGGTTGATAGTCTTGCTGCTGATGTTGATCTTTTAAAAATGAAAGTTATGCCTAATGAAGATAAAGATATTAAGTCATTTGCTACAGCAAACGCTATACAAGTTCGAATTAATGACAATATTAGAATGATGGCTGAATTGCATGCTAGGTGGGAAAGAGAAGAAAAACTTGCTAAAGAGAATAATGTAGCTAAAGTTTGGAATATTACCACCACTAGTAATGTTAATGCTTCACATGTTTCTAAACCACCTACTATCAATGGTATAATAATTGGTGTTGGCAATGTTTCTACTTCTAATACAAAGCATGTAAAACTGCCTGAAACTGCTGAAACTGTTTGTGATAAAAGTGCTGAAATTTTTCAGAGTATTTGGGACAATGATCCCATTTCTTTAGATCATAATGGTTTTGATTTTGATAATTTTCATATCTCTGAAGTTATTAAGTTCTTGCAAAAACTTGCTAGAAATCCTAATGCTAGTGCTATAAACTTGGCCTTTACAAAACATATTACAAATGCTCTCATTAAAGCTAGAGAAGAGGAATTAAAACTTGAAACTTCTATTCCTAGGAAGGTGGAAGATGGTTGGGAGCCCATCATTAAAATGAAGGTCAATTATTTTGATTGTAATGCTTTATGTGATCTTGGTGCAAGTATTTCTGTTATGCCTAAGAAACTCTATGATATGCTTGACTTGCCACCGTTGAAATATTGTTATTTGGATGTTAATCTTGCTGATAATTCTATAAAGAAACCTTTGGGGAGGATTGACAATGTTCATATTATGGTTAATAATAACCTTGTCCCCGTTGATTTTGTTGTCTTGGATATTGAATGCAATGCATCTTGTCCTATTATTTTGGGAAGACCCTTTCTTCGAACTGTTGGTGCTATTATTGATATGAAAGAAGGAAATATTAAATATCAATTCCCTATTAAGAAAGGTATGGAACACTTCCCTAGAAAAAGAATGAAGTTTACTTTTGATTCTATTATTATAACAAATTATGATGTTGATGCTTCTTCTCTTGATGTTACTTGATTTACACTTTCTACGCCTAGCTGAAAGGCGTTAAAGAAAAGCGCTTATGGGAGACAACCCATTATTTTATTTCTGCAATTTTTGTTTTATATTTGAGTCAAGGTGCTTGTTACTACTGTAGCAATACCTTTGTATCTTTACTTTATTGCATTGTTGTGCCAAGTAAAGTCTTTGATAGTAAAGTTGATACTAGATTTGGATTTCTGCGCAGAAACAGATTTTTAGCTGTCACGAATTTGAGTAGATCTCTCTGTAGGAGACTCTAAAAAATCTGCAAAAATTCATGAGTAATCCTCAGATATGTACGCAACTTTCATTCAATTTGAGCTTCTTCATCTGAGCATGTTAAGTGCCTCGAAAAAATTCGTCTTTACGGACTGTTCGGTTTTGACAGATTCTGCCTTTTATTTCACATTGCCTCTTTTACTGTGTTGAGTGGATTTCTTTGCTCCATTAAATTTCAGTAGCCTTGGGTAATGTCCAGAAGTGTTGGGAATGATTGTGTCCTCTCTGAACATGTGAATTTTTGATTATGCACTAACCCTCTAATGAGATTGTTTTGAGTCTGGTGTGAAGGAAGTTTTCAAGGATCAAGAGAGGAGGATGATATAATATGATCAAGAAGAGTGAAAAGTTTAAGCATGGGGATGCCCCCGTGGTTCCTCCCTACATATTTCAAGAAGACTCAAGCATCTAAACTTGGGGATGCCCAAGGCATCCCCTTCTTCACCAACAACCTTCACGTGGCCTTCATCTCCTACTGGTTAACCTTGGTTTCTTACTGAGGGAAAACTTGCTGCTGTACGCATCACACCTTCCTCTTGGGGTTCCCAACGGACGTGTGCTTTACCGTCACAAGCAGACTTCAAGCTCAAGTTCAGCAAATATCATGTACCCCAGGGACTAATCAAGAAGATGAGAGATGAGTTCCGCGAACTCAAACAAGGAAGGATGTCCGTGGTGGAATACCGCGACAGATTCCTCACTCTGTCAAGGTACGCCCCGGATGAGACCGACACCAACGAGAAGAGGAAGGAAAGATTTCTGAACGGACTGCATGATGAGATGCAGACTGTGTTAGTGAACATCCCGTTTGCTAACCTCGAAGCCCTGGTGGACTCCGCCATCCAGATGGAAGGGAAACTGCACCAAGCCAACGAGAACCGCAAGCGAAGAATGATGCACCAGAATGGACCCAACAATGCACAGAAGTACCGCAACAATTCATCTGGAGGATTTGGCCCAAGACACAACAAGCCACCTGCTCAGATGTACCGCCCAAGCTACACCAACAACAATGGAGGACCCCCGAAGCCCGGAGGCAACAACAACAACAACAACAAGAACCAGAATGGTAAAAACAATAACCCCAACACTGGCCCGAGGACTGGAAGCAATGCCATCCCCGTCACCCCAAAGGACAAGTCAACTGTGACTTGTTATGAATGTGGAACTGTGGGTCACTACTCCAATTAGTGCCCCAAAAAGCTTGCCAAGACTACTCCCAATACCACTGCACCTGCCCAGCAACAGCGCCGCTTCGCAGCTAGAAGGAACCCTAACAACCGCAACGGCCGTCTCTACCACATGAGTGCCACCGAAGCCCCGGAAGCACCCCAGGACATGCAGGGTATGTGTTCATGTTAACCCAATTGGTCAATCTCTCTTAGGTTCCTAATTTTTCTTAAATCTAGGGACGAGATTTTGTTTAAGGGGGAAGGAGTTATAACATCCCAAATTTCCAAACAAAGAAGAAAATGAATTTTCCTTTTTCTAAAAATTGGAGCCAACAAAAAACTTTATTTGAGTTCTATAGTATGCATAGTGCTCATACCCAATTGTTGTGAGCTTTGCCATGATACTTGTGTGGAGTATTTTGAAATGTTTCTAAACCCTAAACCCTAACCTTTTCAAGTCCAAAGAGGAACTTTTAAAAAGAAAACAAAATAAGGGTAAGGCATATGTGGGCTAATTGATATTTCTCCAAATAATGGCCTATGCCCTATTTACCTTACCTAAATGGTTGGAAACCATGAGTAAACTTAACCTAACACTCTTTGAACCCAAAACAAGGACCTTTGGTCAAAGAAAAAGAAAATAAAATATAAACTTGAAATCCACATATGAGGCTATGGCCATTTTTGGAAATCCTTAACCTAGGCCATTTTGAATTGTGCCAATGGTTGGGAAACATCAATAAACCAATAACCAACACTTCTTAATAAAAGAAACACAAATCAAATCAAAGGAAAACTCAAAAACAAGTTACATGTGATAAAGGTCACATGTGGCAATCTTAACATCTTACCCACTTTGAGCCCCTGTAGTAAGAGATTCCTAAACCAAAACCTCAAAACTCTTTGCACCTCATCCAAGACCTCATCAAGCTGAACACTTTTGATGTTGACTACTTTGACTAGTTCCTTTTCTATTGCTTATTATAAGGATGCAAAGTGGCAATGTTGAATCACATTCTAGATTACCCCAACTTTTAGAATTTTCACAAACCAATTCCAAAATTCAAACCAATGCCACCAATGGATGCCAAATAGTATTTAGATCACTCCTATGAAGAAATTTCGCCAAATTGAAAAACAAGTGAGACCTTTGCATGTCACATATGTTGATCACATGTAGAACAAGCAAGTGCGTGTGGGTAGGGAGGCCTCTGGGGCTATCCACAATCCCCACCTCGCGCTGAGGCCTGAGGGGCTGGACGCTGTGTTGCTTCATCCGGTCCACGTGTCGTCATCTGATTGGAGGAGCTAAAACCCTAACCACAATTACTCGCGTGCTGCCGCAGTCTCCACTCGCACTTCCCCTCTCCTCACTGCCCCTTCGACCTCCACGCCGCCGCCTCCTCACACGCAACCTTGCCGCCGGTGCTGCTCCACCGGCCTCCCTTGTCTCCTCTCGGCGGAGCTATGCTCGCCACCATTAAGTCCTAGGGGCGGCAGCGCTCTGCTTGGCCCTTCTCGAGGCGATGGCCGGAGGACGTGCTGGGTCTGGAGCAGGAGGTAGCTCGAGATTGCGGAAGCGGATCAGGGCGGCGATTGCTTTGCCGGAGGTCTTCAGGTCGTCCTCCGCTCCCCTTTTTCCAGTGTGATTTTTCATATCTTCCCTGATTTGCTTCTCGTTTTTTTGGCAGCAGATGACCCGTCCTATAGGAGAATACACATAGAGCGGCGATGGCAACACGGGTCAACGGCATCAGCTACACCGGAGTGCACTCCGGACTACCTTTGCTTCCAGATGTGGGTCTCTCACAGGGAGGAAGAAGAAAATCATGGAAACAAGTTCAGCGGTAGGAACATCACCATGGGTCTGTCTCTTTTTCCTCTCCCCGTCATTGTCATCTCTCCCCAATTCGTTTGGGTAGCTTCTTGCCTTGATAGGATTGGGATCTAGCCATCACAGCGTTACAATTTGTTCCTGCTATTGTTTCAGGTGGATTTGGTGACACGAATGTACATAAGCGATGACATCATCTTTTTGCTGATATGCGTGTTGGCTGGCCCGAACTGAGCGACCCCTCGTGCTAACCGATTTATTTTAAGAATCAAGTAAGTACTTTTCTTTTAGATCAAAGGGTGTGATTCTGAACTTGGCACTTTTTTGTGTACTTATAATTTCAACAGGTATCCAATGGTGGATGTGCTTGCTTCTGATTGCACATATCGCTTTAGAACAACTGGTATTTTGTTTCTGCTTTTACATTGGCTCATACACGAATGTGGTGCAAAGGCTTGGCAAGGCCGCCAGCGACGAGCGGCTTCAGTCAGGGTACCTTGTCATGGAAATCATCATTAGTGGTATGCCCATCTGTTGGTGTTTTTTGGGAGTGTTCCGTTTCAGGTCTAGGTGCGTATGATTTTGATTTATTTTGCGTGTATGTGCATGACACATATCACAAGAATGACATGATAACGGAAGATTTCAACAGGTTTGCCTCCATCATCAGGAGGGTGGAGAGCTTGCGCAAGCTCGGTATGGTCACAGATCATCATCTCTCGCTCTTGCAACCCACGCTTATTTTTCTCTACCAGATTTAGTAGATGATTTAAGGGTTAAAAAAGAATAGCATATCTGTTGGTCTACCTAAAAGAATAGCGAAACAAATGGAGCGTTTTGTTTTTAATGGATTTAGATTTACTTAAATAGTAATGTATGAATCCACCATTTATTACAGTATGAAAGTGGCATTCTTCAAGAACAAAATATGTCTAGGTGCTCAGACATGAGATATGGTATCAGCATACATTATTTATGTTTCATGAAATCATCATAGCTTTATCTTTCAAAATTTTAAGCCAGTTTCATGGCGGCACGTCGCTAGCAACAAGCTATAGAGCAAATTACATAGACATGTCGTAGAATTACAAGCATGAGCGTAAATTTAATTTTTTGTCAAATATCTTATGGTTTTTCCTTGTTTTAGTTTAGGGTTTCTGAAGTTTCTTCAGTTCTGCATCATACAGTAGAATGTGGTTGACTATAGCAGTATGCTTGTTGCTAGAGATCGAAAAAAGCAGAAATGAAGACAAAACCTCATTACTCTATTTTCGTATTATATCTAGAGTTTATTTGTGTTACAATGCTACTTGCACAACATAATTGTTCTGCCCAGTTCTTATTTTGTTTGTCGTATGTTTTTGGTTATGTAGTAACGATCTGTATACTTTGTATGCTGTTTTCTTTTTCTGAAACAATGTACCTTATGCTCTGCTAGCTCGATTGCATGCTGAAGCCTGTACTTCCATCAAGGAAAGTATTGATGTTTGGAGGAAGAGACAAGATAAGCTATAAAATTGTTTGCCCTTATGATCTATTTCTCTCGTACCATCATGCTTACTGTAGATTGTTTTCCAAGTAGTGGGGTTTTTCTTTTTTACTGTATCTCATATGTTACTGCTACAATATTTTTGTAATACTGTTGACCGCATCTTGTATGCCTTTGCTAGATCGTAGATAGTTCATCCCTCATGAAGCATGTCCAATATGTAGCTGTGCTCTGTCGGTGGTCTCATGAGAGGTGCGACCTATCTTTATTGTGCCCTTCACGAGAGATCATGGAGATCAGTTAGTTGGCAAGTAAATCTTCTATTGATTTGTATCTTATTTTGTAATGAGGTGGCTACCCTGTTGTCGATAGCTTTAGTTTGCCTAGAGTTTGTACCTGAATGCCAGTAGCTTCAGTGTGCAAGTGTTGGCACCTGAACATTTTCTCAGTTTAAATTTTACAACACTATGTTTTCTGTGTAAAATTTTGCTTTTTCCTGTTTAATGGAAATTGCTTCAAGATCAACCAGTGCGGAATTAGAATGATTGCTTTACAACTTCAGTATGTAACTTATATTTTTTTTCCTGTCTTAAGGAAATAGTTTCGAAATCAACAAGAGCTGAACTGGGGTTAGCAATATTGCTTTACAACTCTGGTGTGTCTTAGAAGGAAGAATTCTAAAGCATGAGAAGTTTATCAATGCAGAACTTGATAGAACCTGACAAATTATAAGTAAGTTGCATTGCACAACTATTGGAAATTTTGTATAATAAAAAAATCTACAGGAAATCTTTCTCCACACAGAATACGAGGATAATGCGCATTAATTTGATACTTATGCATTTATATAATATCATAGGAACCACTAGAATGGAAAGAGAATGCAGTTTAGGCAGGATATCTTCTATATAAAAAAGCAAAATTGGGGCTCTAGAGATCTTTTGTTTCTTGTGAAAAACTGAATTCCCAACATACCTTTTTTTGTCATGAATATGGACCTGTTTGCGTCATGACCATTTCGTCAGATTATTTGTGATCCCTTTTCTCTCGATTGTCTGAAAAGTAATCCCCGTGTAAATGTCACTTGACTCGGGTTGGAGGGAGTGCATGGGGGACTGCCTACTGATCTTAGTTACACCATGATGTTGGCCCACGAGTATCAATGATATCATAGAGTCTGTGAATATATTTTAGCAAAAGTGCCTGATTCCCAAGAAGCGGGTTCTGAACTCCCACTTCTCTTTGGTTTTTACAAGCTAGCTCACAAGACATCAGGTCATTTGTTTGGTGCATGGCTCCCATATGGTTTCCTTTATAATGCAATTTTTTTGGTTTTCTATTCTTATTTAAGTACTCCCTCCGTCCATAAATAGATGCCTAAGTTTATTTAAATCTGGATGTATCTAGACAGTAAATAGCGTCTAGATACATCCAGATTTAGACAAATATCAGACATCTATTTATGGACAGAGGTAGTACTATTTTCCTTCATTTTCATTCTCTGTTTGTAGACTGCAGCCTCAGCCGTGTCCACTTTGCACTTTCTGGTCTTTGATTGTAGCCTTAACTGCTGTCGTTCGTGCCTGTTGCTGCTGTTTCCTTCCTTTCAGTGAGTATTGTGTTGTGGTTTCACGTCAAATACTCACAACAGGACAGCACATGCATGGGTTGTTACCACTTACCATCTGTCTCCCACATCCAATATATGTATGGGACGTGGTGGTAAAATAAATGGTCCAGGCCATCATAGATTTATTGGTGCTTTCTTGTTCATGATGCTCGCACTTCCCCTGCTACATCTGTTCCAGAGATTAAATTTTCCTTCAACCTATGACTAAATATATCATTTTGGGAGTATTGCAAATTAGTGCTTGATGTTTGAAAATATATCTAATTATATACCTTGCTTAACTCCTAAAACTTGATGGTATGTTGCAGGTCCGCAAAAACCGTCTAATTGAACCATGGCTCAGAAAATGCGTTCTGCTGATATATTTTGCTCAATATGACTGATATGTCCTGATGATGTACATTAGGGTCTGCTTCATTTTTAAGTACAAATCTAAGTGAACTATCAAGGTTCCTCATTTAACATGATTATGAGCTCAACAACTTTAGAAATTGTCTTGTGCTGATAATTTTTTATTAGTAATTGTGGAGGTAGTGCGAAGAACAGTTGTCTGCTCACCTGAAATTGTCGCATTATTCTCAGAATGTGTTACGTGGACTGTCTTCCATTACCTACTTTGCATCCAGTTGCAACAAAAGAAGCGTATGTGCTCTGGCTTTCTACCAGTTGACTAATGATCTGTATGAGGAACACTATTATCCCCGTCTCATTCTTTCCTCTGAATCAAGAGAATACCATCTCTCCGGCTATATCGGATTCGGTATCACTACTAAAAAGGGAGGCAACAAGGGCATGTTTTCTAAGCAAGCAGCAGATGTCCAACATTTGCTATCAAGGTAACCTTTTTGGCAATTGTATCTTCCATTGTTATTAGGTGGATAGTTATTTTTTTATTTAATGAACTTGTTAATTGCTATTTAAAGTATTGGATCCGTGTGTTTCTCAAATTTTGTAGTTATATGGTTAAACTATTCTCAGTGATGTATCCATTGTTGTGATGACTAAGTCAGTTTTCAGGATCTTAGTCTAAGCACTTCTACGATATTACCATAACAACTGTCAGGTTCGTTTGGCTTATTTTTCTTTGTTGAGGGCTTCCATTGTTATTACCTAGATGGCTATTGTCAAGCTCTTATTTTTATTTATATCAGTTTCTTCAGTTAGTAACTTAGTATGTTTGTATACCTACCTATAAATATGACAGCAAGTTGCAGAATTTCCAAAAGCAATTTTAGTCCACGCCTTGATTATAAATTATCGATACCGACTTGTGTTGTTTATGTTGGGTTCATAAGTCAGGTGTTACAAACTAGCTCTTGTCCAGTTCACGCACTGTTCACGCACTTCTTTTTCTGTGGATTTTGCTATCAAAATCTATTCTCGTGGCCCTGGATTTCCTTTGTGTTTCTTTTGTATAGGTGGCAGATGTTGAATTCAATATAGCCAGTGAGAAGTTCATGCTAAAAAGGTGTACGGGCTCTACATGTGGTACTGTTTACTCCTGGTGGGACCTCAATTTACTCTTGGTCGCGATTTAGTGTGATACCAGGAGACTGAGTTGTATTTGTGTTTGGCTAAAATGTGGAGTTTTCCTATGTGTTACTGTACACAATATTGTAACTTTGGTTTATTCATAATTTTGGAAGTGTCCTAAAGTTCTTATACCTTGGACTTCAAATTCCATGGGATGTTGCGTTGTCTGCTTGCGTAGAAACTGTAAAGTGAACTGTAGTGGTTAAAAATGCCAGAATGAGTTCTGATGTGGATGCAAGACCATGGAGGAGGCAAGCCAAGGGAACCCGTATTGGGCGTTGAATTATTTGTCATTGGACTGGGATTAGATCGCACAGCTCCAGTGAGGAGGCGCCCCATGGGGCGCCCCAACCACTAGTAGTTTAAATTAGCGTACAACCACTATCCCAACCACTATGTACCACCTCACCCTCCTCTCTCTTGTGATCATCTATAGTGCATTGTACCCCTAACCACTCTTAATGACCTCACCTAGTCTTGCCATGATCACCATGACCCAAACAATGCCAAGGACATTGCATATGTCACACAGACTTTGGCTTTGATCAATTGTGCACACTTTAACCCTCTCCAACCTTGCCAACCATGTCTAGTACCCTTGCCTCAACTCAACTAAGCTTGCAGTACCCCTTTTTGCCCAAGGGGATGCACAGAGGATCCAAGAACATGCCATGCCGGCCACCTTGATCACCACCATGCCCAAACCTGCTCCTCTCCTCCTCTCTCTCTCTCTCACCTTGTCCCGGAGGCTTGCCTCATCACCCTGACCCCACTGGCGCACGCCCTGGCCAAGGAGAAGTCGACAACGCCAGTACACGCACGTGCCCATGACGCCCAGGACGCGCCAGAGCGTGCATGACCACGCTCTGGACGTGCCAGTACCCTTGCTCGCCCCGTCGCCTCACGCTCCCTCTCGCCCTCTCCTTTCTCCCACGGACCCTCCGCGACACCGGTGACCTCCAGGACATCCTCACTGGCTCGCCCGCACCCTGTAGACGACGCCATGGATGACGCCCGCCCGCCCTAGTACACGGGCACACGAGGACGATGACGATTCCACCGTCCCTCTTCTATTGCGCCCTGACGCTCGTCGTGACCGCCTCGACGTCGCCAACACACTGCGCCCACTCCCCGGGCCCCGCGTGACCTCTATCGCCGTCATCACCACTCACCTGCTCCGCGCCCCTCGGCCATCTCTCGCTGCTATAAAAGGAGCAAGCCCCGGCCTCAAATCCGCACACCATTCCTCTCCCCTCTCCCTTCTGAACCTCCTCGACCACTTCCCCTCTCCTATTACACACTAGCTCGCCGGAATTTAGCCGGAGTCCGCCGCTGCAGTAGCTTGATGATGCCGACGATCCTGAGCACCCCTGGAGCCGCCGTGACCCTCCTTCGACTCGCCGTTGTCAACAACGTCGATTGCCCGCCTCGCCGACCTCGCTGGACGCTGGTAAGCCTCCTATCGCGACCCCCTGGCCGCCGGTAGGGTTTGGTCTCCGGCGAGCCCTGTCGAGGAAGGGGACGACCCAGCGCCGTCGATCCTCCTTTTAATCCAACGACTCTCATCGCCGCGTACCGATTCAGGTTTAAAGACCCACTGACATGTGGGGTCTACTGTCAGTTGGCCTGCTGCGCACTGAAGCACAGTGGGCCGGCCCGTTTAGTCTTTCATTTTTGATTAATTTCAATACTGGTTCCATTTTCAAATTCGAAGTTATCAGTTTTGATTAATTTCAATACTGGTTCCATTTTCAAATTTGAATAACTTCAAATCTACTGAGCCAAATTTGGTGAAACTTATATCTTTGGAAAGCTTGAGAAAATCTCTAACTAACTACACTGGTTTCAACCCTAGATCTATTGTAGAATTAATATAGAAAAAAGAACAACCCAGTACCTTTTTCAAATTCAAACTTTTATTAAAAATCAACCATAAGTGATTTTGAGTTGTTTCCAACTCTCATAAATCACATTTCATATTGTCTAATTGATTATGTAAAAACATGACATAGTTGTTTGCATGATCATGGGCTAGAGCTAAATAATAGCTATGTGGCCATTTTTAGTCCATTTAAATTAGCCAAAATTAAATGTTAAATAGTATGAGTGGTTTCCTCTCATTTAAATCTTTGTCTCAAGTGATTCAATATGAGGAAATGATCTTAGCTACAACACCTCATACTTGATTACTTTGAGATATTAAATTGTTGCAATAGTAGTGTTTAAATTGCATGAGGTGTAGTACCTCATTTAAATCATTTTTCTCAAATGATAAATGTGAAGTATTGACCTTGGTCAACATGACCTCACACTTATTAATTGAGGAGATTAAATCTTAATAAGATTCAATGAGAGGAATTTGTTCCTTCTTACAAGTTTTATTAAAAGAAAACAAAGCCCACCACCTTGTTAGTAATGTGTGATGATAGGATAGCTTGTGTGATCCATTTGTGTGTTAAGTCTAGCACTTAAGATTTGTGTGGTGATTGTATACCTCGTATCCATTTATAGACGCTAGTACCAAGGACTACAAGGAGGAGGAGGTATTCTACCAGGAAGAAGAAGAAAGTGTTGATCACTGTACCAATCAAGGCAAGATATACTCTTGCAAGTTACCCAAGTGCAAGCTCTTCTTGAGCAAAGCACCCCTACCATACTACTTTGTGTTTTACTTCCAAGTCCCAGTTTTTATCTCGCAAAGCTTTTACTTTGTTTCCCAAGTCTTACTTTTATAGCTAACTTGAGTCTAGATATGGAGTAGTACAAGAACATCAAAGTTTGCCTAGAGTGCTACAAGCTAGTTAGCACCCCTCATGACTAGTTGCTAGTGCTAAAACTAAAATTGACTACTCTAGATGGGAACTTGTGAAATTTTTGACTTTGAAAACATTGGAATGATGAGTCATTCTATTGAAAGATTTTGAAGGTGAAGGTGACTTGAATCGAATGGTGATTTTGATAAAAACTGATGATTGGGTTCGGATGCGATACCATTTCCAATTTTTGAGTACCCCCACAATACCTGATTATGGGTAAGGATTTAGCTGGAAATTTATGTGTCTTAGTATGGGTTCCCTCTGAACAAGCGTCATAGGGGTTATGCCGAGGCTGCCTCCGTTCAAAGTGAAATGACGTGAAATGAGGTGAATGTCTTACCCAAGCCCTATGCAGTTCCCAGGATAGCAGTTGGTTATCACTGGGAGGCCAAACTCATGGGGGAGGTGCCTATACTAGGATGTGTAAGTGAAAGGTTAATGTTTGATGATCCGCATACTAAGTTATGATTATTCAGGGTTATCCCTGACAGATGTAATCAAATGTTGTGGCACACATGTGCAACCTCTGCAGAGTGTAAATCTATTCGAATAGCCGCGTCCGCGATCATGGACGGTTGGAAAGGTCATATTGTTCCGTCATCAGAACTTTTCCAAAAGGTGACTTGTGAATTGAACTTGAAAGGTGACTTTGACTTGAATCACAACAGAGTTGTGAGAATGACGCTATTGTTCCCACTTGAGTTAAGTTAGGCAAATGAAGGGTCTTTGTTTACTAAATGCTTATGAAAATAAAACTGGCTTTATGCAAATAAACTTAGAGCTTAGAACCCTCTCACTAAAACTGTTAGTACTTACACTAGTATTAATCTGCGAGTACTTGAAAGTACTCACGGTTGTGTCCCTGGCTATTCAAATGGCCAGACTATGAAGAGGAGCAGCAGTATCAGGATGACAGACAGCAGGACGTCTATGACAACTAGGAGCTTCTCCTGACGTCAAGCGTTGTCTGTGGAGTAGATGGACTCTACTATGTATTCCCGCTATGTGTTATGTATTGATCCTTGGATCAAGTGTTGTAATGAGACTGGATCATGTGATCCTTTGATGTAAGACAATTATGAGTTGTAATGAATGTTGTTCTGTGATATCAATCTATTATGTCTCGCAAAAACAATAGTCCTGGGATTGCAATGTATGGCATAATAGGCATCTAGACTTAAAAATCCGGGTGTTGACAATGGAGAAGTGGCACCTGAAGAGAAGGTGAGCGGCCGTCTCATTATGACATCGGAAAAGGGGGCAAACTCTTCCATTGGGTCAACCTCGTTTCTCAAGGCGGTCCGCCGTTCACACACGATTTTGGAAGATAAGCCAAGCGAAGATCTTGCATTTGGGAGGGGCCCAAACCTTCCAAACAATGGAATCCATGCAAGACCGAATAGTCCCGGCCAATTGAGCATTGTAGTCCGAAGAAGAAGAGTAGACCCCATTATCGGTAAACTTCCAAATAATAGAGTCTGGTAGGTAAAAGACCAAAGCTTGACAAACTCATTCAGGTGAGTGGCCGAGATACCCGCCGAAGTATCAAGGTGAAAAACTCAAGCGTTGTCGGTGATGGATTTTCGAACATTCCAATTCTTGCGCTTGGAGAGCGCATAGATGGAGGGGGCGATGCACCTTGACGTAACTCAATTTTTATACCTTAGTGTAGTTTAATTTTAGACTGCCTTGACATAACTCAGTGTTTAGACTACCTGACGTCAGACTGCCTTCTGAACTTCAATATTTTCTGTCCTAATATTAAGTTGCCTGATATAGTTCTCCGTCAGACTATCAACTTTCACGGTGTGTATTGTACATTTGTACTTGAGTTCGGGGTCACCAAAATAAATGCAATGCTTATGGTATGGACCACAAAATATACACACATATGTCCCATGCAATAGGAATGGGGTATTTGCGAAAATTGATTCATGTCCAAACAGTAGAGACAAGATGCAGATGATGACCAAAGAAGACGAGTTCAGGGCCAGACTTTTTCTTTAACTGCCCTTGTCCCCCATATATACCAGCTAGTTCCTTGTCGCTCATGATTTAATTTCGTTCAAATCTACGCTCACGAGGTGTTTGATTTGGATTGACGTAACATGGCAATGTGGCATACGATCCAACTCAAATACTACAGCATCTTGTAAACATAACTTATATACTACAAGATCTCATGGAGAAATGAAAGTCTCTTGCGCACGAGACATCCCCTGCACGGGCCCATGCTTTCTTTCATTCTTTCTTTATCTCACCCCTACTATTACATCATGTTCTAGAATTTAAAATATATCTTGATTTTGAGTTTGAAATTTAATTTGTAAACCGTTTGAATATTTAAGTTTCTAATGAAGGGAGCTTCAAAATGAGACCAATATTAAATATATTTTGATTATTTTTATAATTCGACTTGTGAAACATGATAAAACTTACTACTAAAACTTGATGATATTTTCTCTCAAACAATTCGTTTCACTCTTATTAAAACTTGGTTTATCAGAGTTACAAAATATTTGGTAGTTGTCTCAGAGTTCAGTTTGGGTACACAATTTTTTGTACCAAGTTTTATTGAGTTTCATTTTGTAACATGATTATTTAATATGTTTCATAATTCAAAATTTTGAATTTTGTCAAAACAAACTTTTTTTAGGCTTGTTTAAAAGATATCATCGAAATAAATGCACGTATTTAAACAGATCATTAATCGAATATATATTCCGATAAATATGGCTCTTTTAAATTTTACATTAGAAATTAAATCTCTGTACAAATAAATAAGAGAGAGGATATTAGTGTGGGGTAGACACTCATGTAAAAATTGTTGTGTCCTAATCTTAAAGCAATACAATAAAATTGGCGGTGAAGACGTGCACGGATTGTCCCGTGCACCTAGAAATGCTAGAAACGCTAAAATTGGCGGTGAGGTACGGCAATGCCCAGCGTCGTTGACGTGCATCAAATCTTTGTCGTGTGCTATCTTTGTCGTCCATTGCCGTGCGCTGTCTTATTTCTTTGTCGTGCAGGGTTTCTTTGCCTTGCGCTCGTGTCTGTTTTTACCGTGTCGTCGTTCTTTACCGGGTTTCGGTGCGTATGGCAAAGATTTTTTTGCCGTGCGGGGCTCATGGCAAAGATTAGCTGCACAACAGCGCCTGGTTTTTCCTAGTGATAGGACCGACAGAACTAGGCATATGATCCAACTCAAGAGGGGTAACGCTACACCTAAAGGCATCTCCAGTGGCGCGACGCATTTTAGTATCCGCGCGTGTCTGTTTGCGTCGGCCGATATGGTCGAAATTGACCGCGTGTCCGTTTGCGTTGGGGGTGGCTCCAGCGGCATGACGCATTTTTTGGCCGAATCATTTTTTTTAAACACGAATACATAATTTACATAGTTTAAACATGAAAAAAACCCTAACGCCTACTGCTGCTCGTCGTCGCTGTCGAGCACGATGAGCTCCGGTATCGCCCACGACCAGTTGCGATCCGGGGGAGCGTACGCGGGGCACGCCGGCAGTGCTGGAGGTGGAGGCGCCTAGGGCTGCGGCAGTGGCGCCCAGGGTTGCGGCTGTGGCGGCAGTGGAGGCGCCCAGGGCTGCGGCTGTGGCGGCGGTGGAGGCGCCCAGGGATACGGCTGTGGCGGCGGTGGAGGAGGCGCCCAGGGCTGCGGCTGTGGAGGAGGAGCCCAGGGGTTGTACGGCGGCGGTTGTGGCGCCGCCGAGTCCTGTAGCGCCTGTCGAAGAGCTTCATCCTCCGACAGGCCCGGCGGCATGAGGCCGGTGGCGTAGCGGGGCAGCGGCGACTGCACAGGCGCGTCGTTCTCGGAGACGAGGAAGCCGAGCTTCACCATCTCGTCGTCCGTCATGTTCTCCGGGAACTCGAAATTGCGGCTCTCCGCCATGGCCTGCTACCATTCGTGGAAGACGGTCGCGACGTAGTCGTCGCTGTCGCCCTTCACCTCCTCGTTATGGTACACAAGCGCCTCGATGTAGTCGTCCTCGTCGTCGTAGGCGTTGCCGTCGTGGTCGCCGTGGTCGTCGTTGTACTGCGCGTGCGTCGGCGGCTGCTGACGACGCGTCGGCGCCTCCTGTCTTCGTAGACGAGTCGGCGGTGCAGCCCCGAAGGGAAAATCCCTGTCGCCCATGAAGCCCGCCCTTCTTCTCCTATCCGTCTCGGTCGACAGATACGTACGCCAACTTTTGGAGTCGATGGCATACGCCCGATCGGCGCGGAGGTCCAGCGGCAGGTACTACCTCCTTCGTCGGATCTCCGTGCTCCGATCAGGCTCGCGTGCAGGGACTGGAGGTATGGGCACCCGGCTGCAGCTGAGCCGCCAGGTAGTTGAACGCCGGACCAGGCCTCGCACGGCAACAATTTGCCGTGCATGAGCCTCCCTAGCGTGACGGGGAGCGGCACCCTCTTGTTGCCGCTGCCGGAGGCCTCAAAGTCGTTCTTCTTCCCCATGGCGCTGCTGCGGTGGTGGTGCGAGTGGAGATGTGGGCGAAGGAGGAACGCGGCCGATGGATTTTTAATGGAGGCCGCGCGCGGGATATGATGCTATTGAAGGCGGCGCAGAAGCCCAGCCGCCGCCCGCCAGTGCGCGCGTGGAACAGGCAGCCGCGTCATTGATGGCGAAGGCTGTAACGTAGACGCGGAAGCGCTGACCGTCGAAGCGATACCCTCGATGCAGACTCGCTGCCAGGCGGGCCCGGTGGAGACGCGAGCGGACACTTAGCGCGTCCGCGCAGCGTCCGCAGAGACGCAAACCTGTCGCAAATATGCGCCAGGTTTGTGTTTCTGCGGACTGCCCGATCACTTTACGTCGCGCCGTTGGAGATAGTGGCAGATGCATTTTCGGTCAAGCGGCGCTGGAGATGACCTAAGGAAAGAATTTTTGAACTCACAAGTCTTTTTTTTTCTGACTACATGCATGATGCACCGTCACATCAAGGTGGCTTGTAGATCGCTCTTATCCTGCTTTCCGAACGATTGAACTCAGAGTCTCTGATACTACAGATTTGTAAAGAAAGCCCATACAAGATCCGCATGCGAAACTATTGACGGATTTGATACATGCACACACGACACGATAATAAATGGATTCGATGAAGGAAGCTAGGATAGGAGCGTCATGATGTCGATGGCGACGGTGCAGAGGTGCTCCAGCGCCTTCTCCCTCTTGGCCAGTTCCGCAGGGTACGCCACCCGCTTCCTCCGGAACAGCGTCCGGCACACAGCCGGGTACTCCGCCGCCGCGCTCACGTGCACGAAGGCGTAGTCGTACGCTTCCTCCCCCACCGATTCCCGGGCATCCAGCAGCGCTTCCCGTGCCTCGCCGTACTTGCCCGCGCAGGATCGCAACATGAGCGACGCCTGCGCTTGCGCGCGCCCAACACCGCCGCCCGGCAGCGAATCTGAGCCTGAAGAGCCTGGAGACATGGTGGCGTTCTTGGCCAGAGCTGCCTGGATGGCGGAGGCGTTGGCGGCGGCCGCGGAGACCGCGATGGCGCAGAGGCCGCGGAGGCCGGCGGTGGAGCTGGAGGGGTCGGCGACGATGGCGGCCACGCAGAGGTCGTAGTAAGTGGTGGCGTTGCAGGTGGACTGCACCAGAGCGCGCACCAGCGGCTGCGAGGTGACGGTGTTCGGCTTGCCACGCTGAGATCGAATTGTCGGCACTGTCGATGTTGGTGATTTGCCTACAGTAGAGACGACCAGCGGGACGACGAGGAGCAGCGCTAGCACTGGAGGTAGTACAGCCGGTGAGCCCGGCGCCATTGCTGCCAAGCTACGTAGTGTACTGTATCTCTCAAAATCGCTGTCAGTGGTGTGTCTGCAGGGCGAATGGTTGGCAGCAGTGGACTGTATATATGCACTCCTCTAGCCTCTCCGCCTCAGGAATCAGAATGAGAGCTGAGACATGCATCGTCCATCTGTTTGTGGGATCGGATTCGTTCCATTGCTTCACGAGTTCACGGGCGACGGTCGACGCTTTGTTTTCGGATATGTCGGCTAGCTTGCTTCATGTGATCAATCATCCATTCCATCACATCTCCTCGTTGGTCCAGATATACATGTTCACAAGAAAATGCTGCTGGTTCAGTAACTTTTTCGTTTTTCAAATCAATAGTTCAGTAACTAAACTAGTACGAGTACTCAAACCATTTGTGGCACCTCCGCCTCCCCTTCTCTTGGAGTCTTGGCCCTGCTCGGCGACGGTACGAGCTGCATGCCGCTGCGTCACTAGTGGAAAGCGGGGCTATAGGCCCGGTCTATTTGGGCCTTTAGTCCCGGTTTTCAAACCCGGACCAATAAGGCGGGACTAAAGGGTCTCCCCTTTAGTCCACTAGTGGAAAACGGGGCAATAGGCCCGGTCCATTTGGGCCTTTAGACCCGGTTCCCGAACCGGGACCAACTAGGCGGGACTAAAGGGGGTACCCTTTAGTCCCGGTTCAAAGATAAACCGGCCTAAAGGCCTCGACACGTGGCGCGGCCAGGGAGCTCGCGGTAGAAGGGCTTTGGTCCCGGTTCGTGGTACGAACCGGGCCTATGTTGCTCTGCCGCGGCGAGAATTGCCATTTCTCTGCCGCGGCACAGGTTTGGGCTGTACCAGCGTTCTCTGCCGCGGCAGAGAAACAGGCGTTCTCTGCCGCGGCAGAGTTTCAGCAATGCATATATATATCATTCAAGAAACCACAAAAAATCGTCATGAATATATATAGACATCGTCAACAGTACACGACATCGTCAACACAGTACACGTGTAATGCATGCATATTTACAATACAACACGTCCTCGACGAATATCCTCCGCCGTCACGATCTTCCGATAGTGTTCTCCACCTGGGGTAAGGACCTCGGTAATAAAGAATCCCGCGATTTCCTCTTGAATTGCTTTTATTTGATCCGCTGTTATGAGAGTGTCCCGCAGGCGTGTCATCTATATTTAAAAAAGGAGATCAATATATGAATGGAACTCAATACAATAGATGGTACTAATTAAGATTAATTGTGAAAATTTGTTATCGTACACGAGTGTGGTGTATTTGGGCATCCCCACCCTTGGGACAGGACATGTCACGCATGAAGGTGCAGTACGTAGTATCCACATAAGTTATTCCCTTGTTCCTGCCTCATACACTTTACGAAAAAATAGTTCGATCAAACTAATAATCAAGCATCGTATTGAAAGTAAATATCATATATAAAGTTTCACGGACATAGCTATATATATAGTACTACTTACAGGGTAATCTCTAAATGTAAGCTCCGGTTTCCATTTACCCGGAACAGTATTGATGAACCGTTTCCAAGCCCTGCCCGGCAAAAAATAATGAGTAAATGAGTAATTGATTAGTTGATGATATCTTCGAATTAGAGCGAGATGAAGATGCCAATACGAAATTGATTGAAACTACCTCCGGAGGATGGCAGCCATGTCCGCCCATTCCGCATATTCTTTACGTTTCGAGTCCATGACGTTTACGACTCCAAGGTGAAGATCAATGATTAGGAGAATAAAGTGGAAACCGCACAAGCATAGCTCAATGATTACGAGAATAAAGTGGAAGGTGCACAAGCATAATGTATGTTATATATAACACTCACTTGAAGTTGTAGGGAAAGAATATATCCTCTTTGTCCGCTTGCTTCTCTAAAAACATTACGATGTTGTCCTCTCGTGTCCTTGGGGTACCGTCGAGCCGTAACTTCATGAACTGTGTTTGGGTCTATGAACCCCAGCGGTAGGAGCTTGCCTCTTTTGTATTCCAGCTTCTTCATTCTGCATAATTAAATGTATAGCGTACACAAAAAATATAATAAGGATAATTGTTAGTGCAAATGAATGAGCTACAAACTTAATTACACAAATAAATCACTTACAGGTAGTAGCAACTGATAACAGCTTTGTCGAGGGCGTCTTGATTGAATAACTGAAAGCAGCTTCTTCTATCTCAATGTTTATCTCGTCTTCCCCCGGAAGTAATGCTCATCTCTAAGATACACCGTGAGGTAGCTTTCACTTCTTCGACGAGCTTTCAGGTACCATTCATGCAACCTTCGCATCCGAGTCCCTAGACGCGCGAGCTCGCCGGGTTTGACGAGATCTTTTCCGTATCTATACGTGTTTACCACTTGAGCCGTTGGATAGTAATCTTCGTACTCAACCGATGCTCCTCGAGCTCTAGCCGCCCGTTCGATCATCGATGCCGTCTCCGGATCATGATATGGCTCCACGATGAAGTGGGGTGCGGCCTCGAATGTCCCGCTATCCAAGCTCGGGGACTTTTTTTGCTTCTTTCATCGCTCTAGAGGACTGTCCAAGAGAGCGGTCATAATCAGCTCTCAGCTCAGGTCTCTTCATTCTCGTCTCGGCAAAGTGCTTCACCTGTCCGCGGTGGAATAAACATCTTCTTCGGCGCAGTTGCAAGAAACGCCTTTTGCTCTTCAGTCTGCTCATGTGGCAACAACTCTGGAGTCTGTTCCCTCAATGGAGTTGATGATCTCTTCGGAGCTGTAGGAGGTGCCGCGGACCGCTGATGTCTACGGGAGCTTCTATTCTTGTAGACAGTGTTGGGCCTCCAAGTGCAGAGGTTTGTAGAACAGCAGCAAGTTTCCCTTAAGTGGATACCCAAGGTTTATCGAACTCAGGGAGGAAGAGGTCAAAGATATCCCTCTCATGCAACCCTCGCAACCACAAAGCAAGAAGTCTCTTGTGTCCCCAACACACCTAATAGGTGCACTAGTTCGGCGAAGAGATAGTGAAATACAGGTGGTATAAATAAGTATGAGCAAGTAGTAACGGTGCCGGAAAAGTGCTTGCCGGCGTGTAGTTGATGGTGGTAATATTGCAGCAGTAGTAACACAAGTAAAACAAGTAAACAAGCGGTAGTAACTCAGCGGTATTTAGGAACAAGGCCTAGGGATTAGACTTTCACTAGTGGACACTCTCAATATTGATCACATAACAGAACGTATAAATGCATACTCTACACTTTTGTTGGATGATGAACACATTGCGTAGGATTACACGAATCCTCAATGCCGGAGTTAACAAGCTCCACAATAATGCTCATATTTTAGTAACCTTTAGTGTAAGATAGATCAAGAGACTAAACCAAGTACTAGCATAGCATGCACACTGTCACCTTCATGCATATGTAGGAGGAATAGATCACATCAATATTATCATAGCAATAGTTAACTTCGCAATCTCCAAGAGATCATGATCATAGCATAAACCAAGTACTAACACGGTGCACGCACTGTCACCTTTGCACACGTGTAGGAGGAATAGAACTACTTTAATAACATCACTAGAGTAGCACATAGATAGTAGTGATACAAACTCATATGAATCTCAATGAGATCATTGTATTGAAGTACATGGAAGAGAGATGAACCACATAGCTACCGGTACAGCCCCGAGCCTCGATAGAGAACTACTCCCTCCTCATGGGAGCAGCAGCGGTGATGAAGATGGCGGTGGAGATGGCAGCGGTGTCGATGGAGAAGCCTTCCGGGGGCACTTCCCCGCTCCGGCAGGGTGCCGAAACAGAGATCCTGTCCCCCAGATCTTGGCTTCGCGATGGCGGCGGCTCTGGAAGGTTTTCGTGGGTTTCGTCAATTGGTATCGGGTTTTCTGATCCAGGGGCTTTTTATAGGCGGAGAGGCGGCGCAGGAAGGTCGAAGGGGGTCCACACCCTAGGGGCGCGCCCCCTTGGCCGCGCCGGGGTAGGGTTTGGTGGCCCCGCCTCCCTTCTCCGGCGGTTCTCGTGTGTTCGGAGGCTTCCGGGTAAAATAGGAACCCGGGCGTTGATTTCGTCCGATTCCGAGAATATTTCGTTACTAGGATTTCTGAAACCAAAAACAACGAGAAAACGAGAACTGGCACTTCGGCATCTTGTTAATAGGTTAGTTCCGGAAAATGCACGAATATGACATAAAGTGTGCATATAACATGTAGATAACATCAATAATGTGGCATGGAACACAAGAAATTATCAATACGTTGGAGACGTATCGGCATCCCCAAGCTTAGTTCTCGCTCGTCCCGGCAGGTAAAACGATAACAAAGATAATTTCTGGAGTGACATGCCATCATAAACTTGATCATACTATTTGTAAAGCATATGTAGAGAATGCAGCGATCAAAACAATGGTAATGACATGAGTAAACAAGTGAATCATATAGCAAAGACTTTTCATGAATAGCACTTCAAGACAAGCATCAATAAGTCTTGCATAAGAGTTAACTCATAAAGCAATAATTCAAAGTAGAGGCATCGAAGCAACATAATGGAAGATGAAGTTTCAGCGGTTGCTTTCAACTTGTAACATGTATATCTCATGGATAGTTGTCAATGCAAAGCAATATAACAAATGCAATAAGCAAGTATGTAAGAATCAATGCAAAGTTCACACCAGTGTTTGCTTCTTGAGGTGTAGGGAAATAGGTGAACTGACTCAACAATAAAAGTAAAAGAATGGTCCTTCGAAGAGGAAAGCATCGATTGCTATATTTGTGCTAGAGCTTTGATTTTGAAAACATAAAGAGAGCATAAAAGTAAAGTTTTGAGAGGTGTATGTTGTTGTCAACGAATGGTAGCGGGTACTCTAACCCCTTGCCGGACAAACCTTCAAAGAGCGGCTCCCATTTTATTTTATTTTTGGATGGCACTCCTTCCAACCTTTCTTTCACAAACCATGGCTAACCGAATCCTCGGGTGCCCGCCAACAATCTCATACCATGAAGGAGTGCCTTTTTATTTTAGTTTTATTATGATGACACTCCTCCCAACCTTTGCTTACACAAGCCATGGCTAACCGAATCCTTCGGGTGCCGTCCAACAATCACATACCATGGAGGAGTGTCTATTTTTGTTAATTAATTTGGGATCGGGAATCCCATTGCCAGCTCTTTTTGCAAAATTATTGGATAAGCGGATGAAGCCACTAGTCCATTGGTGAAAGTTGCCCAACAAGATTGAAAGATAAACACCACATACTTCCTCATGAGCTATAAAACATTGACACAAATAAAAGGTAATAAATTTTGAATTGTTTAAAGGTAGCACTCAAGCAATTTACTTTGGAATGGCGGAGAAATACCATGTAGTAGGTAGGTATGGTGGACACAAATGGCATAGTGGTTGGCTCAAGTATTTTGGATGCATGAGAAGTATTCCCTCTCGATACAAGGTTTAGGCTAGCAAGGTTGTTTGAGGCAAACACAAGGATGAACTAGTACAGCAAAACTCACATAAAAGACATATTACAAGTATTATAAGACTATACATCGTCTTCCTTGTTGTTCAAACACCTTACTAGAAATTATCTAGACCTTAGAGAGACCAATTATGCAAACCAAATTTTAGCATGCTCTATGTATTCTTCACTAATAGGTGCAAAGTATATGATGCAAGAGCTTAAACATGAGCACAACAATTGCCAAGTATCACATTACCCAAGACATTTATAGCAATTACTACATGTATCATTTTCCAATTCCAACCATATAACAATTTAACGAAGAGGAAACTTCGCCATGAATATTATGAGCTAAGAACACATGTGTTCATATGAACCAGCGGAGCGTGTCTCTCTCCCACACAAGCATGATGTAATCCAATTTATTCAAACAAAAACAAAAGCAAAAGCACACAGACACTCCAAGTAAAGCACATAAGATGTGGCCGAATAAAAATGTAGTTTCAGGGGAGGAACCTGATAATTTGTCGATGAAGAAGGGGATGCCTTGGGCATCCCCAAGCTTAGACGCTTGAGTCTTCTTGATATATGCAGGGATGAACCACCGGGGCATCCCCAAGCTTAGACTTTTCACTCTTCTTGATCGTAGTATATCATCCTCCTCTCTTGACCCTTGAAAACTTCCTCCACACCAAACTCGAAACAACTCATTAGAGGGTTAGTGGACAATAAAAATTAACATGTTCAGAGGTGACACAATCATTCTTAACACTTCTGGACATTGCATAAAGCTACTGGACATTAGTGGATCAAAGAAATTCATCCAACATAGCGAAAGAGGCAATGCGAAATAAAAGGCAGAATCTGTCAAAACAGAACAGTCCGTAAAGATGGATTTTATTAGGCCACCAGACTTGCTCAAACGAAAATGCTCAAATTGAATGAAAGTTGCGTACATATCTGAGGATCACTCACGTAAATTTGCATAATTTTCTGAGTTACCTACAGAGAATTAGGCCCAGATTCGTGACAGCAAAGAAATCTGTTTCTGCGCAGTAATCCAAATCTAGTACTTACTTTACTATCAAAGACTTTACTTGGCACAACAAAACACAAAACTAAGATAAGGAGAAGTTGCTACAGTAGTAAACAACTTCCAAGACACAAATATAAAACAAAGTACTGTAGCAAAATAACGCATGGGTTATCTCCCAAGAAGTTCTTTCTTTTTAGCCATTAAGATGGGCTCAGCAGTTTTAATGATGCACTCGCAAGAGATAGTATGTGAAGCAAAAGAGAGCATCAAGAGGCAAATTAAAAACACATTTAAGTCTAACATGCTTCCTATGCATAGGAATCTTGTAAATAAACAAGTTCATGAAGAGCAAAGTAACAAACATAGAAAGATAAAACAAGTGTAGCTTCAAAAATTTCAGCACATAGAGAGGCATTTTAGTAACATGAAAATTTCTACAACCATATTTTCCTCTCTCATAATAACTTTCAGTAGCATCATGAGCAAACTCAACAATATAACTATCACATAAAGCATTCTTATCATGAGTCTCATGCATAAAATAATTACTCTCCACATAAGCATAATCAATTTTATTAGTTGTAGTGGGAGCAAATTCAACAAAGTAGCTATCATTATTATTCTCATCAAGTGCAAAAGGCATAGTATAATCACAACAAAATTTACTCTCCATAGTAGGTGGCACCAAAAGACCACTATCATTATAATCATCATAAATAGGAGGCAAAGTATCATCAAAGAAAATTTTCTCCTCAATGCTTGGGGGACTAAAAAGATCATGAAAACCAGCTTCCCCAAGCTTAGAACTTTCTATATCATTGTCAACAATGGTGTTCAAAGCGTTCATACTAATATTACTACCGAGCATGCAAAGAAGATTTTATAGGTTTTTTAATTTTCGCATCAAACAATCCAAGTTTTAAATCAGGAAATAGAATAAGAAGCTCACTCTTGTACATTATGCCAAACTAGTGTAAACAAGAAACAACAAGATGCAATTGCAGGATCTAAAGGAAATAGCTTTGAGCACACACACAACGGCGCCGGAAAAATACTTTACCTGAGACCGTAGTATGAGTGCCTTTTTACCTTTCCTCCCCGGCAACGGCGCCAGAAAAGTGCTTGATGTCTACGGGAGCTTCTATTCTTGTAGACAGTGTTGGGCCTCCAAGTGCAGAGGTTTGTAGAACAGCGAGCAAGTTTCCCTTAAGTGGATACCCAAGGTTTATCGAACTCGGGGAGGAAGAGGTCAAAGATATCCCTCTCATGCAACCCTCGCAACCACAAAGCAAGAAGTCTCTTGTGTCCCCAACACACCTAATAGGTGCACTAGTTCGGCGAAGAGATAGTGAAATACAGGTGGTATAAATAAGTATGAGCAAGTAGTAACGGTGCCGGAAAAGTGCTTGCTGGCGTGTAGTTGATGGTGGTAATATTGCGGCAGTAGTAACACGATAGAAACGAGTAAACAAGCAGTAGTAACTCAGCAGTATTTAGGAACAAGGCCTAGGGATTAGACTTTCACTAGTGGACACTCTCAACATTGATCACATAACAGAACGAGATAAATGCATACTCTACACTTTTGTTGGATGATGAACACATTGCGTAGGATTACACGAATCCTCAATGCCGGAGTTAACAAGCTCCACAATAATGCTCATATTTTAGTAACCTTTAGTGTAAGATAGATCAAGAGACTAAACCAAGTACTAGCATAGCATGCACACTGTCACCTTCATGCATATGTAGGAGGAATAGATCACATCAATATTATCATAGCAATAGTTAACTTCGCAATCTCCAAGAGATCATGATCATAGCATAAACCAAGTACTAACACGGTGCACGCACTGTCACCTTTGCACACGTGTAGGAGGAATAGAACTACTTTCATAACATCACTAGAGTAGCACATAGATAGTAGTGATACAAACTCATATGAATCTCAATGAGATCATTGTATTGAAGTACATGGAAGAGAGATGAACCACATAGCTACCGGTACAGCCCCGAGCCTCGATGGAGAACTACTCCCTCCTCATGGGAGCAGCGGCGGTGATGAAGATGGCGGTGGAGATGGCAGCGGTGTCGATGGAGAAGCCTTCCGGGGCACTTCCCCGCTCCGGCGAGGTGCCGGAACAGAGATCCTATCCCCCAGATCTTGGCTTCGCGATGGCGGCGGCTCTGGAAGGTTTTCGTGGGTTTCGTCAATTGGTATCGGGTTTTCTGATCCAGGGGCTTTTTATAGGCGGAGAGGCGGCGCAGGAAGGTCGAAGGGGGGTCCACACCCTAGGGGGGCGCGCCCCCCCCCTTGGCCGCGCCGGGGTAGGGTTTGGTGGCCCTGCCTCCCTTCTCTGGCGGTTCTCGTGTGTTCTGGAGGCTTCCGGGTAAAATAGGAACTTTGGCGTTGATTTCGTCCGATTCCGAGAATATTTCGTTACTAGGATTTCGAAACCAAAAACAGCAGAAAACAGGAATTGGCACTTCGGCATCTTGTTAATAGGTTAGTTCCAGAAAATGCACGAATATGACATAAAGTGTGCATATAACATGTAGATAACATCAATAATGTGGCATGGAACACAAGAAATTATCAATACGTTGGAGACGTATCAACCGCTTCCTCTTTTGCTTAGGTGGAAGCGGCGGAGTCTCCTGACGAGGAGGAGGAGGCGGCGGAGTATTTTCACGCGGAGGAGACTGGTCATGGATAGGGGAATCATCATCGCGCAGAGGAGAATCATCACGCGGAGGAGACCGCACGAGGTGGCGGAGGAGGCGGAGGTGGCGTGCTTGTTGGCTTCTCACCTGGAAACACAATGTTCTCCTTCCGCCATTGCACGGTGGTTCTACGGGCTTCTCCCAGTTCTTTGATTTCCCCATCTTCACCTGCAGGGTGCTCAAGCACCAACCCCTCATACTCTCTCAACACTTCATCCACCATCACAACAGCAAAGTTGTCTTGGACCGGACGGCAATGGTAAGACCTTGTAGGTAAGAGGATGCCGACCGCCGCCTTGAAGGATAGGTTGAAAACTTTAACAGGCAGCTCACAAGGACGGCTCTCAGTGAGATCATCCACGGGGGGGTAGGGAGGAGGCTCGACCACCTGGTCATCATCATCATCATTATCCACCTGCTGAGAGGAAGCCACGCTGCTTTTCCGGTGTGGTTGAGATTGCGGCGGGGCGATGGCATTGAGCGGTGCGGGATCTACAGCCTGCCCCCGAGCAATCCGAGATGTAAGTACTTGGGTTACCATGGTTAATTGGGCTTGCATGGTGCTCATACCCTCCTCTAAGTTAGCCGGCGGTCTGTTTCCCTTGCCTTCCTCCTCTCATGGCTTTTATCAGGAAATCTCTTCCTTTCCGCGGGAAAGCCATACTTCCACGGAACGGAGCCTGCTCGTGCCTCGTGTTCGTCCGCCGTGTTCTTTGTTCCCAAGGGCGCGTGTCAGCTCATTGTTCTCTCTTTCGGGCTGGAACAACCCCGCCTCCACGTCCCTATGTGCCTTTTCCAGGGCATCAATGGGAACCTTCGGATGAGCTTTCTTATAGATGCACTTCCCCGTTTCCGGATCCAACGTTCCCCCAATCCCGTAGAACCACTCCTTGCACCGTTCGATCCAACCGTGTGTCCCTAATCTGATCCCTTTACTCGGTCGGTTCCGCCTCAGCTGCCTGCCACTTAGGACGGTTAGCCCCGTATCCACCTGGACCCGGAATTTGGTGATATAGCTTCAACGCAGCATTTGCCTTATTTATTTCCGACCTTCTCTTAAATTCTTCGACTCCGTGCTTGTACTTCACGAATTCTTCCCGGTGAGTTTTTACCTTCTCATTGTCCGGAGTCTTCTTTATCTTGATAAGGCGGCGCAATCTTTTCTTGTGGCTCTTGAATAGTTCGGCCATCTTCTTCTTGCCAAACTCGCGGAGGGCCTGCTCCATCTTGGCCTTTTCAGCATCACCCCCCTCTTCGGGTACTATGTTGAAATGTGACATGAGCTTGTCCATAATGCTGTTTTTGGCTACATCATCGATATAAAGACCTTGAGCTTCTTCCTCTCGCAGACGAGCACTAGTCCCTTCGGCTTGTGCCATTCTCGAACGGTGATCGGGACGTGGTCCCTAACAAGCACTCCGCATTGAGCTATAAATGCCTTTGCACCTTTCTCTGGAGCAATCGGTTTACCATCCTTTTCGATGTGGGTGATGTCGTGCCTAACACCGTCATCCAACTTTTTGGCCGGGCCTCGCTTCCTCGACTTTACAGAAGAAGTGCTCGATCCGGAGGGCTAAAAAAGAAATAATTCATAGTCGGTACAATTTCATTAGTTAATGCATCTAGTCGATCAACGACGGCTTAATTAGTTTATATACCTCGGTGATAACTACAGTTCGGGAGCCATTATGATGATCTTGTTCCTCACCGGCGCCACTAGGATCTTCTTCCTCAATATTCTCCGCTCCCTCACCGGAGTCATTCAAATAAGTTGCGGTGACATCGTCACCGCCACCATCTGGAATAACGTCGTCGTCGCGATCATCCAGAGTACCGTTTGCTATGAGTTCCTCCATGAAATTTTCTTGAACTTCATCTCTCTCCATGCTTTCTACAACGATCTGCAAGCTATACATAGGAACCATCATATGATCAAATTAAGGATAATGCAGAAAACTGAAAATGGAGTTACATATGTGTAGTTCTTAACTAAGGATCGATAATATAGTGCTGAAAGCAGATATCGTGCAGTTACATGCATACATAGATCGGGTTCATGTTTATTTAACCCTAATACATATCAATCACTACTACAACCACTCAACCGCGCAGACCGGGTCCTAGAGGGCGCCGACCGGGTCCCGAGCCGCGCCGGGTGTGCCCCCAAAGCCACGGAACAACAACGGGAGCATAGCTAACATGAGATCCCCGCATAACGCTCCATCCGGTCCTATAAATGTTGTCTAACGCGTACATGTAACGGCGAACGTGCTCGTCCTCCGCCGCAATGCGCTGAGCTACCTCCTCTGGCGGGGCCGGCTCCCTCTGAAACGACCGTGGCCCATAAGACCTCCACCATAGAATATCCGGGTCGACGACGGGACCCGGATTCCGCACCAAGGTGCGCGACCCCGAAGCTAAGACCTCCCAGGTGCCACCCTCGGCGGAGCCCGGTCCCGGACCTCCCCATCTGCTCCATCTCCTCGGTGAGAGTCGGACCACGGCCCGCCGGCTGCCGCTCGTCGCGGCATCGTAGCTACGAAAACAAATCATATATGTATACTAATATAAATAAAAAACATGATATTGTGCTAAATAAAAAACTTCACTACTTTTGTACTAACGCCGCGTTCCACGACCCCGGATCGATCGATCCGGATCGGGAGTCGGGAACGACAGCGGGAGCGGTAGCGGGAATTGGATGACCCTGTTTTGGGGCGTCGGCAGGGGCACCGGCAGTACCGGCACCGCCACGGACTCGGCGCTCCTCCTCGCTCGCTCTTTCTCTATTTCGCGACCCTAAGTCTATGTCGCGGCGGCACCGCTACGGACTCGGCACCGCCACGGTCTAAGTCGTCGGCGCGCGTGGGGGGTGGCGCCGACACAAATGAATCTATTTTGTAACTTTTCTAACTTTTTTCTAACTAATTTTACTAATTTTTTTCTAACTAATTTTACTAACACTAACTAACTAATTTTCTAACTTTTCTCTAACTAATTTTACTAACACTAACTAACTAATTTTACTAACACACTAACTAATTTTACTAACACACTAACACATTAACTAATTTTACTATAACACACTAATTTTACTAACACACTAATTTTACTAACACACTAACTAATTTTACTAACACACTAATTTTAACTAAATTTTCACTAAAACTAACTACACTATAATCTAACAAATGAAAAAAAAAAATCGCGGAGGAGGCTTACCGGCGGAGGGAGAGGCGCGGTGGCGGCGGGGTCGGCGGCGGCGATGGCGGCGGACGGCGAGGAGAGGCGGAGGCGGGCGCGGCGGAGGCGGGCGCGGTGGCGGCGGACGACGCGGCGGCGCGGGCTCGG